>NW_002987080.1:27715-37291 GCF_000006295.1 Pediculus humanus corporis | reverse complement strand
ACTTTTTTCTTCCACCGAACAACCAACACCGCCGCCTCTTTTTTCTGTTAATTCTTACCTTTCACTTTAACCGTTTAAATAAACGATGAATAACAACAGAAAAATGTATTTAAAAAAAAAAAAAATTTATACAACGGAACCTTCTGGAAATTTATTTATTGTTGACGTAAAAATTTTTTGAATTGCGGAGGCTTTGGATCCGGCGTGGCCGTAAATTCTCCATTCAACGTTTTTTTCAACATCAAAAAGCAAAATTTTTAAATATTTTTCCTCGTTTTAAACTTTTTTCTTTCTGGTTGTTGTTTGTTGTTGTTGTTTGTTTGTTTGTTACTCTTTTAATAATATCTATAATTTAAAAATTCATTTTGTTTTTGCGGAATAAAAATAACAAAAGAGAGAAAAAAAAACGTGATGAAATTAAATTTAAAAAAAATTTTTTTCTTTTGAGGGAAATGAAAAAATTCGAAACGATCATTTAAACGTGGAAATTTCTAGAAAAAATAAAAATAAATAAATAATTATTATTATGAGGATGAATGGTAAAAGCAGACGACGTTGTTTTTTTTTTTTTTTGTATCATTTTTTTCTATGTAAAATTGCAAACTTCCTTTTCTATAAACGTGGACATGTCACGTCATTAAATTGTGTTCAATTCGCGTGTCCAAAAATTTTAATTTTTACTTACGTTAATCCCCTACGGAAAAATAATAATAATAATAATTATTATTATTATTATTAATGGGAAAACGTCATTTTTTACAATCGTTTAAATAGTTATTATTATTATTATTATTATTATTATTATACCACCATTTCGGATGGTTAAAAGATTAAGTGGTCGAATTCTCGCAAATGGGACATCAATCAGATTCTTTGGCATTCACGTTTAACTCATTTCAAGGAGATCGAGAGCCATTTAACGTGTGTGCGTTTGTGCGCGTGTGAGTGCGGGTGCGTGCGTACCGGGGTTAATACGCGGATCCCCAAAGTCCGAATTTTTTTTTTAGATTCGTACGAACCCCTTAAAAAAACTCGTTTTATCATTATCATCGTGTTGATTAGCGTTAAACAACAACAACAACAACAACCGATAATTATTTTTGTTTTCATTGTTAGTTCCCAGGTATTTCCGTTTGATGTCGCTTCATTCGAATTTTTAAAATTAATTTTTAATGTGTCCAATTTTTTATCATTATCATTATTATTATTATTACTACCATTATCGTAAATATTATTTATGATAAAAAAAAAAATTAAATTATTATATTATTTGACCTTTGACTTTGTTTTTTTTTTTAACAATAACAAAAAAAAGAAAAAAAATATGATCTGAATCAAGTTTGAGTTTAATGATAACGTTTTTTTTCATATCATTATCATTATTATTTAATGCGTTTTTTTCGGTTGATATTTTTAATTTATACGAATAAAATAAATTGTTGTCGTTAAGAAGTGGAAGAGGGCGAGGGAGAAGGAAAGGGAAGGAGGGAAGGAGGAAGAAACGACATCTTTAAGAAAATGTTTTTAAAAAAAATCTGTTTTCTTAATGCAATTAGGTACTCATTCTCTGTAATCATAAATATAAATAAAATTAAGGGAAAGAAAAAAAATTTGTTTGTCCATTGTTTGACAACAGTGATGCCATGTTTTTATGTGTCATCGATAATAATAATAATAATATCGGGTTGATTCGTTTGTATTCAATACAATGTTTACATCTGCCTTTTTTTAACACAATAACGTCATTTCCAGTCAGTGAATTTCCTTTTTTTTTTCCTTTTTTTTTTCCTACTTAAAGATTATTTATTATTATTATTATTATTACTGATTAATAAAACCGTTAGAGAAGATATTCCGTTGTCGTTGTCGTTGTCGTCATCGTCGTCATTTTCGAATGAAAAAAAATTATTTTAATTTCAAACGGAAAAATAATAATATTAATGATAAACGTGCGTTTCGTATAAATTATTATTAATAATAATAATAAATAATAAAATTATAACTGAAATTTTTTTCTATCTCTTTCTTCTTCTCTTTTTCTCTTCTCCTCCTCCTCCTCCTCCTATCTCTTTACGGGTCAGAGGGGTCAAACTACCATTTTTTTTCATTTTTTATGGAAAATAATTATCTCGTTTAAAAAAAAAAAAAATTGGTCTTCCGGCTATTTAGTTTTTTTTTTTTTTTTAAATTATTTATTCGGCGTCTGCTGATAATAATAATAATAAAAACGTTTTATCGATAACCTGATAACCTATTAATATTAACTACAATTTCTGCTGCCACTGTAATTACAAAATGTGCGTTCGAAAAATCCTATTCTTTCTCTCTTTATCTTCATTCATTAAAGAAATTTACTACTATTATTATTATCATTTTTTTTTTAATTTTAGGATCTTACGAGGGAAAGGGAGAGTGAGGGGGGAAAGGAAAGGGAGGAGGGGAAAACGAAAACGGAAACGGAAACCCGTTAAAAACGACAGAAATTTTTATTATTGACAATACATTTTTCTTACACTTTTCGCAAATCGTTTTTTAATGATTACAGAATCGATAGGCGATGACGTCACATATTTATATTATATATATAATAAAAAGTTTATATATATATAAATAATGGCGGAGAAAAAATTATTATTATTATCATTATTATAATTTATTATTTGGCAACTAGTTGTTGAATTTAATCTGGATTATTTTAATCTTATAATTTTGATCGTTTAAGAAGAGAGAAGATATTGACTTTTGACCTTTCTTATATTCTCTCTCTCTCTCTCTCTCTCTCTCTCGTCTTTTTTATTACTTTTTTCGATTTTGTACGTTTTTTTTTTTTTTTTTGGTGATAAGGTAAAAAAAAAAAGAAAATTTGTTGCTTCTGCTTCTTATTATTATTATTTTGTAAACAAATATATATAAATGTGTAAGTGATATAAAAGTTTTTTGTTTGTTTGTTTGCTTGTTTGTTCTTCGTCGAGAATTTTTTAGTTAAAATACTGACTATTGACCTTCCCTTTAACAGGACATTTAAACACACCCCTTCTCAACAGCAAAACTCTGGATTAAAGCCAATTCCCATTGTTTTCTTATCAGAGTATTTGGATCATTGATTACATTCAATTTACGCATTTTTTTTTGTTTAAACAAAAATTTTCAATTTGATAATGTTTATGGAAATTTTTTTATGCTGACTTTAAATAAATCTAGGAATTTTTTTTTATTTTTCCCTGGATAAAAATTAATAATAATAATAATAATTTCGATTCGATTTTTGTTTTGTTTTTTTGTTTTTGAAAAAAAAAATTCTTTTAAATAATGAAAATTGTGGTTTTAAACACTCCGATAATAATAATAATAAATTTTTTGTTACTAAAAGCCATATGACACGAAATATTAATTTAATTTTTGATGATAATAATAATAATAATGGAAAGGTGAAAAATGAATGTAGGAATTTCAAAAAAAAGGTTTCGTTCGTAGGTTGAACTCGAGGTTGGTTTTTCTAAAGGAAAAAATAACAGATGGATGGACACCATTATTGAAAATAATAATAATAATAATCGATCAATTATTATAATAAAAATTGAAGGCAAAATGAGGAGTTAAAATATATAAATTTGAGGGACACGGTATACGCCCATCATATGCAAAAAAAAAATTTTTTTTTTTTTTTTTTTTTACAAAATTTAATAAATGTTCTAAAAAAAGGTAGAAAGGAAACAAAAGTTTTTACGTTATTTTAAAGATGGATGGATGGACGGACCCAAAAAAAAATTTTGTATTTATTTTTCCTTTTTTTTTTTTTTTTGTTTGGTTGCCGATATTTCAATTTAATATTTCGTATTATTATTATTATTTCTTTACCGTATGAAATTAAAATCATCGCCGCCACCGCCTTCTATTTCTTTCTTTTTTTCAATTTAAGTAATTTAAAAAAAAAAAAAATTGCACACGACTATCTTTTGTTAAACGAACCGTTAAACAGGCTTTGTTGAGCTTCGTTCTTCTATCTCTTTCTTTCTCTAGCAATACCATAAAGATATCGACAAGTCATAATAATAATAATAATAATAATAATAATAATAATAATAAAATATCTGGTTAGATATATCATTTGATTTTAAATAATAATAATAATAATAATAATAATTTTTTTGTCGGCACTTTTTTATAAAGGGTTTCGCGGCGGTCTACTTTTTGTTAAAACGTGTTTTTATTTCAATGTACATTTCTGGTTTTTTTTTCAAACGCGTACATCATCATCATCATCATCATCATCTTCGGAGGTGCCACAAAAACGCATTAAACATCATTCAAATCAAGGTAGCCACTTTTCATAAACAAAAAAAAAAAAGCAAAAAAATTTATATATATATTAAAATATAATATATATAATTGTGAGGATTAATTTGACCTTGAAAATGGAAAATGAAATACAATTAACGGTATTGTAAACTTGTAAGAACCCGCCGAATCGAAATAATCATCATTTTACTTATAATAATCGATAGGATGGTAGTACTCTATGCCAACAAACAAACAAACGAATTCGTTTCACGTGTCCTCCTCCTCCTCCTTCTCCTCCTACTCTTCGTCGTCGTAAAAAAAAAAGTTTAACGTGTAATTTTTCACTCCTGCGGCGAATCGCTTCAAACAATCACACACAA
Organism: Pediculus humanus corporis; assembly: GCF_000006295.1. NCBI lineage: Eukaryota > Metazoa > Arthropoda > Insecta > Psocodea > Pediculidae > Pediculus > Pediculus humanus. The sequence goes on along the minus strand of NW_002987080.1, from coordinate 32,630 downwards.
ATCGAAGTAATAACAATAATAATAATAATATTGACAATTGAATGAAAAAACTCGGTTGTTGTTGTTGTCGTTGTCTAATGTTGTTAAAATTTCACCGGTTTAAAAGTCGGCGTAGTCGAGATTGCAGAGAAAAACATAAAATAAAAATGATAACGTGCGAGGGTGTATAACAACAAACGGTAAAGATAAATGTTGTTGTTGTTGTTGCACGTTTGTTAGAATTCAAATGCAAACCGTAATCGCGTGTGTACCTTAAAAAAAAAAAAAAGATTTTTTAGCTTTTAAAATGACTTATTCGGTCAAGCTCGAGAAAAGATTCTTTTACTTATAAAATGACCGCGCGTTGCCAAGACTTCTTAATAATAATTTTTTTCTTTTCTTTTAGGTCATAAAAGGTGTTGAGGTCGGCGACCTCGTTGCAAACAGGATATAAATATATTTTATATAATTATGTTTAGCTTTCGTAAAAAAACAATTTTAAAAAAAAAAAAAAATTAATAATAATAATAAATATCCGACCTCGGATAAACGCAAAGTGCAATTTTTTTTATATAAATAAAAATGTATTATTAATTTTTTTTTTTTTTTTAACGAATGGTAACAATCGATGAGTTTGTACTCTTAGTGGGGGGGCAAGAGTGAGGGCGAGTGGGGGGTTGCGAGGTTTATTATAAAATAAAAATATTTTCTGGAGAAAAGGTTTTAACAGAAAGAAAGAAAGATACATATTTTAATTTACGATTTAAAAAAAAAAAAAAAAAAAAAGGCAAGGTGTAAGAAAAAAAAAGAGGCGCGTGGGAACCTAAAATGTTGATATGCAATCTCAGGAAGAGGATGTTAAAATAAAATGATTAATAGATGGGTTTAGGTTGTGAGTTTAGCCCCCAGGTATAGGGCGGTATTCGTGCGGGAGTGCATTATTTCAAAATTTGTGACTCGTTTTACAAATAACTCGAAGGTGAATTTCAAAAAAAAAAAAACTCGTTTTTTTATTAAATATTTTTTTTCTTTTTATAAAAATAATAATAATGATAATAATAAGAAATTATCCATCTTCTTTCGATATATATACAAAAATCGTCAAACGCCTCCCTACCCTGACTTTTATTTTTTTTTCTTTATGTTTTCTCTTCTGCATTCAAATCTTTAAAATTTATTTATTTTTTTTGTCAAATCTTTTATTTAATTTTTTCTCTTATTCCCTCCCCCTCCCTCTCTCTTCTCCGTCCCCTCGAATTTATTTAACCGACAAAAATAGTTTTCAATTATTAACTTATTTTAAAAATCATCATTATCATTGTTTACTTGAGTAAAAATTTTATTTGAATTCTTTAAAATATTATTAATAGTTAATAAAAATTTGGCGAAAGAGAAAAAAATGAGAGAGAGATAGAGAGAGAGAGAGAAAGATTTTTTTTAATGAAAAATAGAAAAAAAGGGAGGGGAAACGACCGAAAAGATTAAGGAAGGTAGTAACCCTATTACGACCCCAAGTTTTAGAATGAAAATCTAATTTCTAGAACATTCTAGCACCTTTTTTTTTTTTAAAAAAAAAAATTTTCCTCCCTTTCTCTCTTTTTTTTCCCTCCATTTTCAGCACCAGATTTTTTTATTATTATCATTTTTTTTTGTTTTAAGTGTGTTGAATGAACATAAAACATAAAACATAATAATAATAGAAAAATTTTCTTTTATCATGAACTGATTTTGACATAAATTAAACTGTTGATTTTTTTTTCAACGAGAATTGAATACATAATTTTTTATATATATATATATATATATGTTTTCCATCAGAGTGTGAAAAAAAGGTTTTAAATTAAAAATGGCCGCGCTTTTTTTTTTTTAGACGCGTTTCCGTTTCCATTTAATCCTTTCAAAAAAAAAAAAATTTTTTTTCTTTCTTTATCCTTCTTTTACTCTGAGTTTATTGTTGTAATTATTGTTATAATTTTAAATTTCTTTAACTTAAAAAAATTACAAATAATTAAAATTAATTAATAATAATGACGTCGTTATAAAAAATTTAAATTGAATGCGTGCGTTGTCCACGTCTTGGTCACGTGGTGTTGTAGATTTTTAATTAAAACAATTTTTTTTTCATGTATTAAATGAATGATATTAACAACACCAACAATTTTTTTTTTTTTTTTCATACGCTCCGATTTTTATTTATTTTTTTTATTTCCGATTTTAATCACGACCGGATAATGACAGCAACAACAACAACAACAAACTTATCAAAAATACCTTTCGAGAGGTTAAAAAAAAAATATTCGGTTCGAAAATTGCCGGAAAATTTTATTGCGTCCTTTTGAGTCTTATCAATTTTTTGGGAGAATGAAAAAAATGGACACGAAATTTTCTCTGGGAAATTTTCTCCCTTTTGTTGATTTTTATTTAAACCTTTTGAAATCCTCTTTATTTACAAAAACCATAAGAAGTCCATTCAGAAACCAAAAAAATATCGAGATATCGAACGCATGCTGTGTGTGTGTGTATCCACGATAAGCAAGCAGGTGTAAAAGGGATTAACAATTGTGCAATTTGAATAATAAAAACTTCCCCTCCCCCTCTTCCTAAAAATTTTTTTTTTTTATATTCTTCCAAAGCTAAAAATCTTTTAGTATAAAAAAAAAAAATGTTGGAATTTTCTAGAATGAAATGACAATCAAGAGTCTCTCTTTTCTAGAATAAAATCAATCGAGTGCAATTTAAAATGTCGTTCGATGTTATTATAAAAATATTTTCCGATTGACTCTTACATAAAATAAACATGGGAGAAACTCATGTTTTAAAAATAAAATTGTTTGCTAAGCTAAATAAATAAATAAATGCAAACGCCTACTGTAACTTTTAGAGGATAGTTTTTTTTTTGCGAATTTTACATATATTCATATAACATTTACATAAATAAATAAATAATTTGTTAATAATTATTATTATTATAATTTTTTGTTTATTGTAAATTAATTAAAGGTTTTCGAAAAAAAAATTTTTCGATAGGAAAAAGGGGAATAATTGAAACATCCACCCACTCGTAAAGTAACAAATTGATTCTCGGTAAAGCGAAAAACAAGTTTAAAATGTCAGCATGATATTTACAAATTGTTGTGATAAATGTTATCATCATTATCAAACAACAACGTTCGTGTGTGCGTGTTTACATTCGGAAAATTTTTTTTTTTTCTTTTTTAAATTTCAGCAAAAACGAAACGAATTAAAAAAAAAATTATTCGTCTCGAAATGACCGTGAATAGTTACGAGAGAGAGAGAGAGTTCAATTAGATTTCGAAATTATTCAATCATTCGAAAAAAAAAATATTTTAATTCATTATTATTATTATTATTATTATTATTATTATTATTACTTTTTTTTTTAAGTAGGAAATTTGAATTGCAAATAACGAAGGAAAAAAAAAGTCATTACGTTTCAAACAAGCACACGCACACGCACGCACTCGCACGCAGAAAGAAAAGAAAATTTTTTTTAAAAATGTACATTAATTATTATTATTATTATTATTTAAACGGAGCCAGCATTTTTTTTTTTTTTTTTTGAATAAGAATATAAGAAGTAAAAGTTATTAATGCGAAATAAATTAAAAGAGACGCGAGGGAGGGAGGGAGGGGGGCGAATCCATCGTTCGTACAAGATGAAGAAAGATGTTGATGATGATGAAAGAGGAGTAGAAGGAATTAGAAAAAAAAAAAAAGGGAAAAAGAGGGAATGACGGTTTTTAAATGAATCTCGAAAGCTCAGCCCAAGTGGCCTAATTAAAAAGGCAAAGGCCAGATCGTAACAAGTTCGAGGGGGGCATTCCAATGGCCCCTTTAACCCCTTTTCAAGGGGAGGGTCACTTCATTTCCATCTCTTTTACATCTCTTCGAATAACCGTGGATTGCAGAAGAGGAGGTGGGTAGGGGGAAGGAGCGATGGAAGAAAAAGAGGAGGAAATACCCAAAATCTACTTTTTCCTTCTCTTCCTTCCTCACTCTCTCTCTCTCTCTCTCTCCCTCTCTCTCTCTTCCTTTTTCATGTTCCATAATGAATGAACGATGTGTTTTTAGCCTTTTCCTTGAACCCTTCCTTTTTTTTTTCTCTAAAATTTTCGTATAAAATTTTATCCTTTTCTGGTAAATCTATTAAAAACTCTTCTGATTTGAAATGTTTAATAATAATGATAATAATAATAATACTACTATCTTTCTCCGTGAAACAACAAAATACGCGTCAACGTAAAATTTTCACTTATTTTCTCGTATGCGATAAATTAAAAAACCATTGTTTATCATAAGTTAACAATAAGCGTTTATTGTTTTTTTACAAAAAAATTTTTAAACATGAACTGAATTTTTTATTTTTATTTTTTTTTTCAATATTATCATTATTATTATTAATTACTGATCGATGAAAAAAAAAACAATTTTTGTTTGTATTGTCGACAAAAACAACCAAAAAAAATTAAAAAAAAAAATTTTTTTTTGTCTTCTTTTTTCTAATTAAAAATTTAAAGAAAGAAAAAAAAGAAAATTGTGAATTTTAATTAGAATGACGTCACACACAAGGTCGAATTATTATTTTTCAATGTTAAAACATTCGTTTATCTTTTTATTATTATTATTATTATTATTATTATTATTATTATTATTATTATTATTATTATTATTATTATTATTATTATATTATTATTATTATTATTATTAACGTTCAAAGTACAAAAAAAAAAAAGAAAAAGAAAAAACGAAGCTTTTATTTCCATAATTTTATTTATCATCATCATCATCATCATCATCATCGTTAGTTTTCTTACGTGGAAAAAACGTTTAAAAAAAAAAACAACCAAACGAATAAAAATTGTTTGTTTGTTGGTTTTACAATGTTTCACCGCAATATGAAATAAACATAATTTTT
>NW_002987080.1:11925-27276 GCF_000006295.1 Pediculus humanus corporis | reverse complement strand
TAATAATATTAATAATAATTATTCAATGAAAACAAGGGCGTAACAAACGGTCCGCCCGCATTCGAGGGAGGTCCAATCGAAAAAAAACGGGCGTCGTGAATGAAAAAAAATTTTTTTTTTTTTGTTTTTTTTTTTTATTAAAACAATCATCATCAGGTGAACGTACTTCCTCCATATTTATTTTTAATAATTAATAAATTTTTATGTAAAAAGTAAAAAAAAAAAAAAATCGATAAATCGTGATAATACGTAAACTCAAAACGAAACGAAAAAATTTACCGCAGCAAACCGAAAAAGTCTAACCCCTAACATTTTCATTATCATTATTATCAGTTCACGTTAAAAAAAAAAAAAAAAACATTTGCTACGATAAAGGAAAATAAAAATAAATGTGGAGATGGTAAATTTTATAGAAACGGATGTTAAAAAGGGCAAAAGGCAAAAAAGAACCGAATGGTGAACGTCACAAAACCCAAGGGTTAGATATGGTAATATTTTCTCTCATCCTCATCATTCCCCGATCATCCTATCAAATTTGCAAATTCTCTACTAAAATTCAAAAGTTTTAACACGAGTGAGAGAGAGAGATAGATACATAAAGAGAATGATAAAGAGAGGGAGAAAAAAAAAAGTTTTCTGGCCGTAAAGGGCATAAAATTTCAACACAAAAGAATTTTTTTTTTTTTTTTTAAATAGAAAAATCCATCGGATTAAATGTAAAAACAAACAAACAAACAACAAACGATTTTTTATTATAAAGTACAACAACCGTTAAAAATTTACTTATTAAATACAAAATCAAACGCCTACATTTTATTATTAATAATAATAATAATAAAACAAAAGAGAGTGAAAAAAAAATGAATATTTTAAAGGTCCGGTGCGGTTTTAACGATGCGAGGGGAGAAGGGAGGGGGACGACGACGACGAAATGATGATTTAAAAAATCAATCAATCAATCAATTGATAATCAATTATTTTATTATTATTATTAAGTAAGAAGGAAAAGAGTTTAAAAACCGCGTGTAAAAAAAAATTATTACGTAAATATTACGGTAATAAAATCGGTTTTATGTACATAAGTTTTTTTTTTAATAAATTTTTAATTCGACCGGTTTTAAATAAAATTTTTTTTTTTTTTAATAAATCGTACGCGAAACCGTAAACATACAAACAACAACAACAATTTATATAACAAACAACCGATTTCAAATGTTTTAACAAAAAAATAAACAATCGCGTATAACAAGAAAGTTGTTTTTTTTTTTTTTTAATCATTTACCGGAAATTATTATTAATATTATTATTATTATTATTATATATTATTAATATCCACCCACATAAAATCTCATTTTTTTTTTTTTTGAAAAACATTATTATTATGAATTTGCGGGAAAGGATAAAATAAATAAATAAAAATTTTTGTTTTTTGTTTTTGTTAACGTGATAAAAAGAAAATAAATGATAAAAGAGTGTGTGTGTGTGTGTGAGAGAGAGAGAGAAAGAGAGAGAGAGAGAGATAAAGGGTAGTGACCCTATTGGCCTGTGGTCATATAAAAGTCATCTTCACGCATGTTTATCGGCCACGAGCAAGTCATGCTCGAATGTTCATCGGCTATATAACAGTTATTATTATTATTATTATTATTATGGTTAAAGTTAAATCTAAGGATGACTGAATTTCTCTCTCTCTCTCTACATATATATACCGGAATGTGTTGTTGCACGCGTGTTTTTTTTTTTTTTTTTTAAATTCTTCTTCGTTTTACCACCCAATTAATCGGAACCATATTATTTTTATGTTCTTCCTTATGTTGTTCGATCGAAATTTCTTTTTTTTTTAACGTGACATTAGATAAAAATTTAATTCGAATCGATTCAATTTAAATATTTGATTTTAAATAGTTAAAAAAAAAAAAAATTTTTTTTGAAATGATGACGATGATGATGAAAAAGTTTGTTTTTCTTAACTGTAAATATTATAAAGGGTGTTTGTGAGAGAGAGAGAGAAAGAGAGTGAGAGTGAGAGGGAGAGAGTGGGGGGGGAGAGAAAGAGAGAGAGAAAACAGCCCCTGCGGTTTTTTGTTCCATATCCAAACACAAAGGCGTCAACGCGTTCTGATAACTGGATCACTTCTCCCATCCGCCTTTTGTACCGCCGTTACCGGATGATCTCGGAAGCTTTTCATCTTCTCATTTTTCCCTTTTTTTTTTTAAACTTTTCGTTTCTATTTTTCTCCTTCCACGTTTAATTTTTTTTGTTTTGTTTTGGTTTTTGTTTTTTTTTTTGTTCTTTCTTGTTTTCCAGTCACGCTCATCCGTTTTTCTTTTTTTCTTTTTTTTTTTTGTTCAACACTTTTTTCCCGATGAGAAAATTTTTTTTTTTTTTACTTTCTAACGAGATTTTTTTGAGTTTTCGTAATATTATCATTATTATTATTATCATTATTATTATTAACACTAACAGTAATTAAAATTATGTTTACGTTTATCTAATAATTCATACCGCATAAAATAAAAATAAAATTTTCTCTTTAAAAAAAAAAAAAAAAAACTGGAAAAAAGAAATTTTTTTTTTTACCGGTTCGACTTGCTTGACCAGTTTTTTTTTTTTTTTTATTGTTTTGCACTTAAGGCGGAAGAGCCACCCTCGCCATGTTTTTATAATCGATAATAATAATAATAATAATAATAATGGAAAACAAATCGTTTTGATATTATTTTATTGAATTTAAAAAAAATATTTTATCGTAATTTAATTTAATTTTTTTTTAAAAAATATTATTTATTATTATTAAAAATAAAAAAAAGATATGTATATATACATTAACCAGTTTTACCAACCGAAAAAAATAAAAAAAAACTCGTTAATTAATAATTTTTTTTTATTTTGAAAATAAAATTTATAGGAATTCGTACGTTGAAAAAAAACTTTACAGAATGAGATTTAATTTTTTTTTAAATAACACGGACGTAAATTTGTTTTTTACGCAAAACAAACAAATAAACAAATAAACAACCGAACAAACGATAATACAAACGAAAAGTATTAAAAAATAATAAATTTATTAATATTTTTATTAAAAAAAAAAAAGATTTTTAATTTTGATATTGAATCGAATCATTTGTCGGGTCGACGGTGGCGGTGCCGACGCCGGTGGTGGTGGCGGTAATGAAAACAATTTTCTAAAATGCTTTCCCGCCTCATTTAATGTTTTAAAAATGATTATGGAAAGTGCCATTTGGCACCACCAAATTAATTTTGTAATAATATATATATATATAATTTCATCTAAAAAAATCTTAAACGGAATTTAAAGAGGAATTAAAAAAGAGAGAGAGAGAGTGAGAGAGTGAGAGAGTGAGAGTGAGAAAGAAGAAATTATTAATCGTGGAATGGGATAGATACCATTTAAAAGGCTGCCATCTGACAGGAGGAGCCCGTATACATTAAACTAACCCATAATGACTAAGTGCCATCATCCAACCCTTTCTTTTTAAAAAATTGTTATGTAAAGGTTTTCTCTAATTAATTAATTAGTTAACCCATCCATTATAATTTAAATAAACAAGCCTCAAATTAGTGAAACAATCGTGACGTTTTTTTTTTTTTTTATTGCTTCTGGAAAATTCCATCCATCCATCCATCTACCCAAAACAAAAAAAAAAAACACGAAATTTTATATTGGGGAAAAGTTTTTACTCATACATTTTCGTAAACTATTGTGTTAAATTAAAAATGTTTAATTATCATCATCATCATCATCATTATCATTATTATCATCACTGTTTAGAATTAGAATTCGAAAAACAATTTTTTTTTTGTTTACGTTTAAGGTTTGTTTCATTTTAAATTAGGTTTTTCGCTCGTTTAGGTTCGTGTCATTAATTTTCTTTTGTTTTTGCTTTTTTTGTAAAAAAAATATGTAATCTTATATTTAGCTTATGTTTAATTAGGTTTATTTAATTTTATGTCATCACTCGTAAAATGTTTAGTCATTGATTTATTGCTAAAAGAAAAAAAAATGGCGTTTAAAGCTCTTTTGTAAACAGGAGTCCAAATTTTTTTTTTGTCTTATTACACGTTTAAAAATATTCTGGTCGTTTTTTTTTTCTTAGATAAATTATTATTATTATTATTATTATTATTATTATTATTATTATTAAGTAAACGTAAAAAAAAAAAATCGAGTCGAAGGTTATAAACGAATATTTTTTATTTTTTCACTTATGAAATATTATCATTATGAAAAAGGGTAATAAAAAAAAATTAAAAGTAATAAAGTAAGTTAAAAAAAAAAAAAAAATAATCGTAAAAAATAAAAGAATAATAATAATAAGTCAGTCATTCAGTCACATCGACGCGGGTAATTTATTGATAATGATTTTTATATAACGTATTTGGAAATTTTTTTTTTTTTTTTGACAAACCCTTTGATGGGTTGGTTATGATGAATTTTTAAATATTAACAGCTTTTAACCCTTTTGACACGACGACGATATATCGGATATGAAACGAGTTTGATATATATTAACATAAGTTAAACATTGATATATCAATTTATTATTATTATTATTATTATTATTAATTTATTTGTGAGTTTTATATTTCTTTTTTTTTTTTTTTAAATGAATAAAGCATTAAATTAATGCAGCATCATTTAAAAGAAAAACAAAAATTGCTGTTGCGCACGTTCGTCAATACTCACTAAAACCACGTTTTTGAAAATTAATAATAAAAAATGTTTTTTTTTGTTTTATTATTATTATCATAATGGTTATTAAAAAAAAAATTTTCAGATGCGTGCGGATTGTCTGACGTGGCACACATTGAAAGTCTTCAAGAAAAATCTCAATGCGCTTTAGAAGAATATTGCAGGACACAATATCCGAATCAACCTACGAGGTTTGGTAAACTTCTTCTTCGTCTTCCATCTTTGCGAACTGTCAGTTCTCAGGTCATAGAACAATTGTTTTTCGTACGGCTAGTCGGGAAGACACCCATCGAAACACTCATACGAGATATGTTACTCAGTGGCAGCAGCTTTAGTTGGCCGTATATGAGTAGCATGTGACACTCCGTTTGGCGGCAGTTGGCTTCCGCTTAATCTTTTCCTTCTTGAAACACGACAACAACAACTTTTTCTTTATTTTCCCTTTTGGTTAATTAATATTATTATTATTTTTAAAAAATTACTATTAATTGCAGTAATAATAATAATAGTGATTATTATTATTATTAAATTCGTTGTTAGACAAGCGAACGAAAAAAAAAAAATTGTACGAGTCTGAACAAATTTTTTATTATTGCTGAACAAATTTAATTTCATATTCTTTCCTATTTTTAAATTCTTACTTCGACAACAACAAACGATCGATTGTTTGTTTGTTTGTATGTGTCTTTACTTTCCAATGATTAGTTTTTCCAAAAAAAAAAAATTTTCCCACCTTTTTAGTACATCCCACATTGATAAAATCCCATCAAACAATTTTTATCCGGTGTTAAAAATTACATTTAGGGGTTGGGGAGGAGTTGTGGGGGGGGGTAATTACAGGTAATAAAAATTAATATATATATATATATATATATAAATAAACAAATAACCTCGGGTTTGTATAATTTAATAAATAAATATTTAAATAAATCCCGGTAATTTTAATAAATTTATTTAAATAAATAAATAAATAGGTTGCCATAATAAATAAAAAGATATGTTTAATTAATAATAATAATAATAATAATTGTAATATTTTTTTTCGAAAATTATTTTAATAGTACTCTATTATTATTATTATTATTATTAATTTGTTTTGAATATAAAAAAAATTAATAAAAATAAGAGAAAAAAAAACGGTGAAACCTGTAAATGAAATATTTTAATAATAATAAAAGTTATTTTATTTTCAAATTTCTTTGTTATTAATATATATATATAATATTATTATTATTATTATTATTATTATTATCGTGTATATATATATATATTATTAAATAAATAAAACAACCAATGAAATTTGATAATTTGATGAATGTATAAATTTATATAAATTAGATTAATAATAATTATTGTATATAAAAAAAAAATAATAAGTGCATAATAATAATAATACTGATGATGATGATTGCGTACATGCCCTTATGTAAGTGATAAATATAATAATAATAATAAAGATAAATGTGTAATAATAATAATAATAATTATATATATATACATATAAAAATATTTAAAATAAAGGATATGTTATGTATATGTGAGGAATTTTTTTTTTTTTCGTTTTTTTGTTTGTTTGTTTGTTTGTTCATCGATGAAGTAAATAATAATAATAATAATAATAATAATAATAATAATAATAATAATAATAATAATAATAATAATAATAATAATAATAATAATAATAATAAAATTAATGAAATATATATTAAAATAAATAATTTTTTTATCAGTGTCGTATTATACACACGCACACACACACACATACACGCACGGATATATATACATTGTTTGTTTTTTTTTTAATTTGTTTGTTTGTTTCTGATTTTTTTTTATATATATTCTCGACAACAAACACAACAACCGGTGAGATTTTTTTTGTTTGTTACGTTTTAATTTTTTATTAATTATTGTGTCATATTAAAAAAAAATTAATTAATTAATTAATTTCTTCTGCTTTTATTTTATTTTATTTTTAAAAACAAATCTTTTATTACTCCTTATACCAAAATTTAATAATATTAATTACTCTCTCTCTCTCTATTAAATAATATTCATTCGAATCTATTAAAAATATTATTATTATTATTACTAATACCGTTGACCGAAAGTTAATAATATATATTTAATAAAGATTGTATAAAATTATCACGGTAATAAAAAAAAAAAAAAACTTGTATTTTTTTTAACATGTACGCAATTTTCTTTTTTTTGTAAATAAATTATTACGTAATTAAAATAAAAATGATTGAAATTTTAATCCGAAAAAATCAATAAAAAATCGATAAGTTTTCTTTTAAATAATTAACAATAATAATAATAATGATGATGATGATGATAATGATATAAAATGTTACCAAATGATTTTAGGTAAATTTACGACAGATTAACTGAAAAAAAAAATTAGTTTTTAAGGGATGTTGTTTAAAAAAAAAACTTTGCTCCTCCACCTCCCCCTTTCCCTTCTTCCCTCCTGTACCTCCTCCAAGTTTTCCTCATTGATAAACCCCCCCCCCTGATCTTTGTTGTTATTCGGTTTTAATATTAAAAAAAAAAATTATTTTTAATGTGTGTGTGTCGTTTGTCCCTTTTGAAAATAAAATAAAATAAAAGCAATTGTACATAATAAATACATAATAATAATAAAAATAGTAATAATAATAATAATGATAGATAATAATTTACGTACCCCCGAGTGATAAAAAAAATTATAATTATTATTATTATAAATTATTTTTATCGTGTTTTTTTAAAAAATTGATTTAAATGTCAAATTTTTTTTCTTCTGGATTTTATTATTATTATTATTTTCTCTTTTTATTTGTTATTATTGATTTTTTTTTTGCGATCACGTGAAAAATATATCCATATATATATATCGATATATCGATTTATCGATTTTTTTTTTCTCGAATTATTACCCTGAATTATGAATTATGAAAAAACGAGTAGGAATAAAAAAATTTTTAGTTTTTTTGTTTTCAATTTTTATTATCATTATCATCATTAACTGTTTTTTTTTGTAAATTTTCATACGTCATTCGTAGCGTGAAGAAAGAAAGAGAGAGAGATAGAAAACATAAAAAATGTTATCAATCGTGTTATCGTGCTTAATTTTTTTTTTTTATTATTACGTAATCAGAAAAAGTTTCGTAAAATAATCAAAAAGGAAAAATTTTTTTTTTATTTTTAGATTAAAAAAAAAAAAAAACATAAACAGATGATGATGATGAATACGTAATAAAATTTGATTAACGCCCCCCCCCTTGTTTTTCTTATAATTTTTACCTAAAAAATAATAATAATGATAATAATAATGATGATGATATATTTAACATTAATAATAATATCGAATTTTAATGTTGTTATAGGAAGTTAATAATTTTTTTTTTGTGAAAATTATATTTCAAACGTGTTTTAATTTTAATTTCGAAGTTCAAAGTTCAAAAAAAAAAATTTTTTTATATAAAAATTCCGTATTTCGTGGTAATAGAAAGAGAGAGAGAGAGGGGGGGAGGAATGAGAGAGTTGTTACGAAAAATTTTTATTTAAACACGAAAATCAAGGAGGAAAGTTGTTATCCATCCATCCATCCCTCCATTTTTTTTTTGTGCGAAAAGAAAGTTTTTTTTTTAAATCAAACAAACAGGAAATGACGAAACGATGATAATTTACGCGGTAAAACGCGGGATTTTCAAAAAAAAAAAAAAATGTTTAAAAATTTTGTTGTTGTTAGTTTTTGTTAACAAACGACCACCCAGTCAAAAAAAAATCTCATCGTACTTGAAACAATTAATTATCACGTGCCCTTGTGTGTAAAGAACCATCTCTCTCTCTCTCTCTCTCTTTCTATGGAAATATAAATAAATAAATAAAATTTAAAAAACTTTCTTTTATTATTGTATACGACTCGGTAATGGATTCGTTACACGGCGTGAAGTGAAAAAAAAAAAAAAAATTTTTTTTTTTTTATATAAAACTTCACCTTCCTTAATTACGTCACAGTATGTATTTCTTTGCAAGTCATTTAAGTCAATAAAAAATTTAAAATCGAGAAATAATAATAATAAAAAAAAAACAGTCATAGAGTAATAAAAAACAGAAAGTTTTACGATAGAAAATGATTTTTAATAATTATTATTATTATTATCATTAATTAAGAAAAAAAAAATTTTTGGAGGATGTAAAATCAAGTCGTTAATAATTAACCTAAGGTAAGTAAAGAGTATAAACGCTTAAAGTAATTTTTTTCTTCTTTTTCTTTCCCTGTCGCTTTTATGTGTGAATGTGCGTGTGTGAGAGAGATAGAGAGAATACAAAAATCCGTTGTTGGTATTTTTTTTTCTCTCTCTCTCTCTATTAAATAACGTCAGCAAATAAAAAAAAAAGTTATATAAAGTTAATATTGATGTCGTCGTTTCGTATACCATCACATGATGGATTTTTTTTTTCTATTTAAAGTAATAAAAAAAAAAAAAAAAGAATCAATGCCAACTGGCATGTTTGAAACTTATGACGACATGCCAACGATTTACTGCAAATTGAATGTTTTATTTGAGGCACACGCACACTCACACTCACGCATTTTTCAATTTATTGTATTTTTGTTTTTTTTTTTTTGCGATGATATAACTCACACAAACCGATTTTGTATCTTTTCATATTCGTATAAAGAATACTACTTATCGTCCATTAGTAATAATCCTAATAATAATAATAATAATAATAATAATAATAATAATAATAATTACGCACGCGCGTGATAATATCCGAATAAATCTTTATTAACAATCAATTAAACTGATCAAAGTTATTAAAAAAAAAAAAATGAAAAATAACTTTTCATACATTTATGGTGGTAAAAAAACTTTAAACTTTAACGTATTATCATTATTATTAATGATAATAATAATAATAATTAATTAAAGGGAAATTTATTTATGAGTAATAAAAAAAAAATTTTTTAATTATTATTAATTTTATTGATTTTTTATAATTTTCCACGCGAGACGTAATGAGACGGACATTCACACGAGCATAAAAACGACCGTTTTTCTTTTTAAGGTACGATTGAACCGTAGCAAAAAAAAAAAAAAATTACGTAATGTACAACAACAAATGTTTTTGCTAAAAAAAAAAAAAAAAAATTTCTGGGAAGGTGACAAGAAATAATCCAACGCCCATCAGGTGGAATCGAACCACTCCGTCTCACGACGGCCACAGGTTTGAAGCCTGCGCCCCGGACCACCGAGGATCAAACGGGCACTTATGCGAATCCATTTTTCCATATTTAAAATCGAAATCACTTCATTAATACATCCGCGAAATGAAAATTTTTCTTTATTTTTTTTTTCCAATTCGATTTGAAAAAAATTTTTTCCCCCCATTTTTTTTTTACTTGATTCAATCTACGCCTTCAGACAATTTTATCGAAATAAATAAAATTATTAATAAACGCGCACGTACCCACGTAAATTAATTTTTTTTAAAAATGCGTTTATATATAAACTTTTAACTTAACAAAATCTCTTTAAAACTATACAATAACAATAATAATAACAATAAATAAATTAATTACATAACTTATTAATCAAATTTATGTAATTAATATACATAAGTACACATCATATCGTTTTTTTTTGTTAAATATTATAAATTTTCCATTTACAAACCGACAAATAAATAAAAAACACAAAAAACGTTTGAATGAATAGAAATGAAAATAATCGAATGGCATTTAACAAATAATAATAATAATAATTAAATAGAACTTTATGAAATTATAAATTTTCATTCCGGAAAATTTCAATAAATGTATCAATATTATTATCGAATGTTATAAATTTTATACGTAAAATGAGAAGAGACGACAAACACAACCAACCATTTTCTAAATAATTTATTATTATTATTTATTGCCTATAACAATTTAAATAGTTTTATATGCATTAATTGAAATAATAATAATAATAATAATAATAATAATGGCATTTTCTTACTATTACTAGGATAACGACATTTTCCTTTGCCAAACCTTAAACAATCAATTATCTTCGCGTTTTAAAGAAATCTATTGTGATGATATGTACAAAGAGGGAAAATTCTAAGAATTTTCCGAAAACAAAAGAAAGAAAGAAGGGTTTTATAATTTTATAAGAAATTTTCCTCCCCCTCCCCTTCCTAAACACACATTATCACAAACAAAGGAGAAACTGGACAATGGTCAAAAATTAAAATATAAATCATTTTAATATTTTATGTCGTCGTTTTCTGGAATTTTCTTTTTTTTTTTTTTTTTTTTTTGCAATTGTCTTGATTTACATTCGAGTTATTTTGCATTTTATAAAAAAAAAAAACATTCGACGAATTAATAATAATAATAATAATTTGAAAAAAACCGTTACCCTTAAAAAAAAAAAAGGAAAATGTAATTAAAACGTTTGAATTCAACCCCCCCCCCCCAAAAATTTGTTATGAATTTTAAGAGAATAGATAAAATTAGACAAAAGAATTTACCCCAATCGTATATAAACATGAAATTTCTATTTTCAAAAACCATTTTTCGCAAAGCAAACTATTTAATTTACAAAATGATTATTTCAAGTATGGAAAAAAAAAAAAAAAAGAAAAACCCCTAACGACGACATTAGTAAAAAAAAGAAAATTCAAGCAATAAACATCGGGAAAACATTTTATTCCCGTTTATTTATTTACTTTTTTTTTTTTTTTTTCTATATTCAATATTAAAACGATTAAAATAATGACATTTCACATTATTATTATTATTATTATTTCCTTTTTTTTGTGGTTGTAAAAATTTCCATTTAAAATTTACACCCCAACGTACAATTTAGGGAATATTTCTATTGAATGTGATTCGCATTGTAAAATAACATTACAAAACTAATGACCTTTGAAAAAACACAAATGATAAAAAATGAAAACTTTTACTAAACGAATTTAGTTTTTTCTTTTTTTTTTTTTCAAATGATAATGATAATAATTTTTATGAGAAAATTTAAAAAAATAATATCATCATTGATTTAAATATGGCAATGTAAACAAAAACCTTAAACCTATATTACCTTATTACTAAACAACCTTTTTACTAAAAACTAATTTTATTAATTTTATGTAAATGTTTTGTTATTAATTAAAAGATGTGTAATTTTAAATTAAACTCTTAAAATTAAATAACAAAAATTTTTTTAATAATGATAATGATTCTCGTTGGCTGCTAATTGAAAAAAAAAAAAACCGTTAAAAACGATGCCATTTTTGTTCATTAAACAAAAAAATTTTTTCTCCTTTTCTCCAATATTAATTAGCAGAAAAATTAAAAATTTGACTATTTTTAACGTACAATATTGGTTAGTTAAACTAATAATAATAATAAATAATAACAATTTTTTTTATTTACTTTTAAAAAATTCAAACTAACATCTGTTTTAACATTTGGCCCAACTCATTTATAAATATTAAGTAATATCATTATTAATATTTCTTTTTAAAGAATATGTTTGGATTTTAAATTAATATTTTAATACTAATCATTATTATTATTATTATTATACTTTTTTATTTTAACATTTCAATTCTTTAATAAAAAATTAACAACTTTAAAAAATTTTTTTTTTACATTCACACAAAGAAAACTCGATAATTTTAGAAAAAAATTATAAAATTTTGTACAATTTTCTTGTTTGATTTGTTTAAAAATATATTTTATTCACAGTAATTAATTGTAATTAACATCATTAATTAATAATTAACTGTTTTATGTAAAATTTTTATCTTTAAAATGATTCTGATCGAATAAAACATATATGGTTTTCTCTTTAAATTAATTCTCGTTTTTAAATGTTTACATATTGTTATTTACATAATAATGCATCTTTATGTTAATACCATATTATTTAATAACTTAAAACTAATATTAATAAAGCCATTTTTTTTTAAAGCTGAAGAAAATTATACTCATTGAGTTTTGATAATTATGATTATTTCCATGTTGATGTACAAATTAATTTGTGTGGTTTTCATGCTTCTTTCTTCATCGACAATATTAATACTGGTAAATATATCTGAAAAATAAATTTTTGGATTTTAATGCATGGTTAAAATTATTTTTTTACATAATAATAATTAAATATGTATGTTGATTCAGTCAACTTTTAAAAAAAAAGTGTTAATTTATAAATTATTTTTAAAAGAAAAAACGAAAAAACTATTAATTGCAATTTTTGTTGTAATTTAATTTCAGAATGTGTATTTTCGAAGATGTTTAACTGTTTAGATAGGATTACAAACTTAACTTCGAGTAATGTTTTTCTGGAACTGTATAATATAATAAAAAATAACAAGCTCAATTAAAAAATCAAGGATAATTTATAGGGGTAAGTAACTAATATACTACAGATTGTTAATTCAACAAGTTAAAACCAACAGCCGATAATTTTCATCCAAAATTATAATCATATGTGTGTATGTATATATGCATAAAGGTTTTTAAAAGGAGTTGAATTGTGTTCGATTAAAGCAGCAAAAACAAATAGTTCATAAGTTACATACTGAAAAATAATGTGACAAGTTTATTGAAAAACTGAAAATGTGTTGAGTAGTAAATTAATCTATAAAAATTAATTTTACAGATTGAAATACTTACTACATATGGATATTATTTGTATGTAGTATGATGGTTAGAGTATAATGAATAGTTGAATTTTTTTCATGATAATAATAATAATAGAATATTAAAATGCAATTCAAATATTATACATTTTAAACTCTATACATTATTATTATTCACGATAATACTAAGTGATAATAAAATATATATTATAATATAAAACATATTTATATTAATAAATAACCTTGAGAATCAAGTCGGCCATTTTTACCATAGAGTTAAAGAATACTTTAATGGTTCCTGGTTGGTTCGAGGTTTTCTAAGAAAGAATTTTTTTTTAGTTTTTTATTAAATATTTATTATAAATAAATTAAAAATTTATTTTAAAATTATATTTAAGTGATATTTAAAGTGTTTTCAATTTACGGGACTATTTTTTTCAAGCGAGTAATTTATTTTTACGTAATAAAAGTGTTTATTAAAAATGTTTAGTGAAAAATAAATTTATATCGTGGCACAAGAAAATTATTACAAAAGAGGTACAGTTACAAATTATTATAATATTTTTTTTTTTATTAATTTCCAAAAATAAAATCTACTGTAATTTTTTTAAATAATTTTATTAACGTTTGTAATATGTAGATAATAAATTTTTACTAAAAAATTTACTAAAATTTAGGTATGTCTAACTCTGTAACCGGTTGAAAAAATTTTTAATTCTTTAATTTTTTTTTTTATTTATTTTAAATTTTAAACTTTTTTATTACAAAAAGAAAGAAAGTAAAACATATCATTTTTCTTTATCTATATTATTTACAAAAAAAAAAATTATTGTTATGACAACTGTAATTTTTAATCACATAATAATAATAATAATAAAATTTATATATGTATAAAAAAAACGGTAAAAAATCTATCTAACTATCGACTCTATGGCTCAATTTTTTTTTTTTAAAACTACTTTTTAAAATTAAAACAAAATAATAATAATAATAATAATCAAAAATATTACACGTGTGTTATTTTAAAAATAAAAAAAAATGTAAATAAAATAACAAAAATAAAAATTTTTTTGTTTTATTTCTGTTGTTCAGATTGTTATGGTTGTTGTTGTTGTGGTCTTTGTTGTTGTTGTTGTGGTGGTTGTTGTTGTTGTGGTTGAGGTTGTTGTTGTGGTCTTTGTTGTTGTTGTTGTGGTTGTGGTTGTTGTTGTTGTTGTTGTTGTGGTTGTTGTTGTGGTTGTGGTTGTTGTTGTGGTTGTGGTTGTTGTTGTGGTTGTTGTTGTGGTTGTGGTTGTTGTTGTGGTTGTTGTTGTTGTTGTTCACTCACGGCTTCTTCTGGTACGGTAGGAATGCTTTTGCCTACTTGTTGTGTTTCCCCTTCCGGTGGTTCAAAACGTGGCTCCCTGCTTCTTGAATAATTCATAGAACTTAAAAATTTATGACTCATTGCAAGTAAAACATAATTAACAATAGGCGTTGTGATAAGTATGGCCAAAACTACTGTTTGCTTAACAGTTTTTAAATCTTGAACGTATGTATGTGCAGAGTCGTATATGTAAACTTCATTAAATTCAACTCCGTAGGGTAGTAGAGCCTAAAAAAAAAATAAATTTACAACCGACAATATCCGCCATTTTAATTTTTAAAATAACGATTTTTATTTCATATTTAAACGTATTTAAATTAATTAAATATAACTTAACAATTCAAACTTATGTTTAAGTACAAAATCAAAATATTATGCATATTTTTTTTTTTTTTTTTTTTTTTTTTAAATTAATAAAATAAATTTATTGTTATATTTTACTTGAAAAGTTCCCTTTGATAACCAAGCAATGCAAATGAAAAATTTTTCATTTTGAGTTGTTTTGAATCCTCTATCAAATAATGAAAAATAAGTAACTAATTCTTTTACCTAAAAGAAAATAATAATAATAATAAATTTTAATAAATAAATATATATTTTTCTAATACATTCACACACGAATATCATATCATTTTTTTAAAA
>NW_002987080.1:4537-11569 GCF_000006295.1 Pediculus humanus corporis | reverse complement strand
ACAAATAATAAAAATCCCAACTGCTGCAAGTCCGATTGTTAAAATTCTCAAAACCGTTGCTTCCGTCTAAATTTAAATCAAACCCCGCGCCCCCCCCCAAAAAAAAAAAAAGAAAAAATTATAGAAATTATTAAAAAATTTTTAAATTATAATTCATTAATATTTTTTGTAAACGTAAAAAATTTTCTTTTTTTCATTACATTATGTTTATCCGGGAAAAAAGAAATTAATAAACCGGAAATGCAACCTATAACTGTTCCGACAAATGTTTGTTCTAAGACATTAAGTACAACTATCCACTCGGAAGTGGCAATTTTTGCTTTCCATTTAAACAAATCTAAAATTTATAAATAAATAAATAATTAATTAATTAAATTCGAATGTAAATAAATAAATAAATAAATGAAAAATGGATTTACCGGTAGTAAAACCATCAGGATGCATGTAACTTAAAGTAATTATATAAAATATAACTGAAATAATAACGTTAACACCACTTGCAGCATTAAGTATGGTTGAAATTTGTTTTCCTTCTCCCAAACCTTGAGTTTTACTTGTATTATCCACAATATTATTCATAGTCGCCAATGAAATAATTGGTAAAATTGATCTGAAACATAATCATCATCATCATCATCATAACCATCATCCTAATTTATTTTAAAGATTAAACATTAATTAAATTTTTTATTATTTACCCTAAAAATGCAGACCATAGCCACGATAGTGATAATAAAAAATAAGCAGAAACAGTTACTGCACATAATTCGCTTACAGTAGAAAAAGTTCCTAATTTAATTATTAAACAAATATGATTTTTAATTCGAGATATATCTATTACTAAACCTGTACGCAAAACAGCCACAGCTAAAATGAATTTTCTAAAAAAAAAAAAATAATAAAAATTTAAATAAAAAGTGTACGAGTGTAAATGTAGGAAAAAGTTAAAATGGGATGGGGTGTGGGGGGTGGAGGAGGAAAAGTTAAAACTTACTCTAAATTAACAATGATAACTCTTAATTCGTTAGGGTCAAATGATGGAAACCAATTGGTTGGTAAGTTTCCACATATTATTCCAACCAATAAATGACCCAACATCGGAGGTAATCCGGCGAAAACTAAAAAGTGTCCCGCTACATAAGCTAAAATAAACTGCGTAAGTAAAAAAAAAAATTATTATTTGTTAATAATAATATGTATAATAATTATTATTATTATTATGTACTTGCCAAAACGAAACAAAAAAAAACTGTGCCACCCGGTATGAGTTCTCGGTCTAAAAGAGCATATAGTAATATATATAAAAAAACAGTAAGCAAACAAAAAGTTATGATTGTTTTAAACGTTTTGAATTTAAAACAAAATCTACATATTTTATATTCGTAATCGATTGAATCGAACCATCGACATGGTTTGCAAAATACGTGACACCATTTCCATAATTCGAATACATCGGATTTATTTTCGAAATTCGATTGATTTCCATATTGCCATCGATCTGGACTAACTGTCGAACTTGTTGGATCGACCGTTAATAATATATCCTTCTGATGCGATGACATGCTTGTTTTTTTTTTTTTTCTAATTTTTATTTTTATTATTATTATTTATTTACATAACAATAAATCAAAATCATGTCTTAAAACGTTTTATTTATTAAAACGTTTAGGAAAAAAAAACAAAAAAACTCAACGGATTCAACGCATTTAAAATATTTTTTTTTTAATATTTTTTTGTTTCATAATTAACTAATAAAAAAAGAAAAATAAAATAAATGTAAATAAATTGTTATTGAAACACTTTTCTATTATTATTATTATATATTTTTTTTTCTTATTATTTTTCATAATATAATAAAATTAATCGAATACGAGTTTAGAAGGCTGTGTGTGTGTGTATATTTAAAAATTTTTTTTTGGCGGTCACCACAATTATTATTATTAATACTTAAATTTCTTTATTTTTTTCGTAACATTAAAGAAAAAAAAATTCTTTAAAATCCTTACCGAATGACATAAAAAAAAAAAATTTTAATCCGTTAAAAAAAAATGGCGGAAATTCCAAAAAAAAAAAAAATTTAAATTTAAATGGGAGTTTTAATAATTAGATAAAAAACGTTAAAATTACGGTTAATGATAATTAAACACGTTTTAATTTTTTTTTTGCGGTTGGCCCACGGGGTAAAATAATATTAATAATAATTATAATTTCAGACTAATAAATTGTTTTAAAAAAAAAAAAAAAAGAAAACAGATGATTATGACTCTTGGTAATAATTACAAAACATGGGTGAGAGCAAAAAAAAAAAAAAAAAAAAAATTTTTTTTTTTAAATGCGATTAACGACCGCAAAATTGAATTTAATTTGCGTTAAATAAACAAAAAAAAGAAAAAAAAATTTAATTAAAAATATAATTTTTTTTTTTTTATTCTAGTTATCGTTTTTTTTTGTTTCCGGCATATAAAATTTTTAATAATAATAATAATAAGGTCAAGGAATACATTCGTTTTGTTTTGATAAAAACAACGGGATCGTAAATAAATAAGTAAATAAATAATGATAATATATATATTATGATAAAAAATTTTATATTGATGAAAATAATAATTTTTTTTTTTTTTTAAATAAATCGATAATCGATAATTATTGATTTTTTTGATTTATGCGGATACTTTAAAAACAGGTGATTCACCTTCGGTTGATTTAACTTTAACATCTTCGATTGTTTTACCACAATGATGTGCCAAAACTTCTGTTTTATTCAACCAAAGTTGTTCCCATACTTTGCTATAACAATAATGAGTTTCTTCTCCTTGATTAATTCTAAGTAAAACTCTCGTCAATGTACCTGAAACAACTTGCACGGTTGCTTTTAATGTTTCGACAAATTTTTTCTCGTTTTCACCAGACGATAAATTTTCATTTAATTTAACCATTGTGCTCTTTATAGCACTCAATACTGTTGGATTGTTGACATCCGTTTCCTTTTCGCCACCCGGTAATCCGTTAATTCCATGTTCTAACATTGTCAAACTCAAAAAACAAAATAAAATAATGTAAAGTTTCATTTTTGTTGGTTTTAGTAAACAACAAAACAAACAACGACAAACAAACGACGACGATAACCGTTTGATGATAACTAAAATTATAATGAAGTTTTCCTTCGAATTTTATTTTTTTTTTTATGTGTTGCCATTTTTAAGTTTTATGCGTTGCCATTTATACGCAATCGAAATTAATAAAAATTATTATTATTATTATTATTATTTGTTCATAAATATTACGTCACTTTCGTAATATTATTTTTAAATAAATCATTCGTTGAATGAATAAATAAATAAATAAAACAAAAATTATGTACGAGAGATTTAAAAAAAAAATTTTTTTTTTTTAACTCAAGGTTATATAAATTAATTAACTAACATTATTATTATTATTATTATTATTATTATTATTATTATTATTATTATTATTATTATTATTATTATTACGCATTTGTAATCAATGTGTTCATTTTATTAAATATTATTTATTAAAATGAATTAATGTATACGTTTAATAATAATAATATTAATAAAATATCAAAACGAAAAAAATTTTTTTTTTTTTTTAATACGATTTAAATAACTTTTTTCGAATTTATTATTACTATTATTATTTATACGAAACCGAATAATTATAATAATAATAAATAAAACGACGACAATTAAATAATAATAATATAATAATTTATTATAAAATTACATATATATATTTTATTGTTTTTTTTTTTTAATGTAATTTGCATGAAAATTCGGATTTTCCATTTTACTAATAATAATAATAATAATAATTTTAATTTCGAATCATTTTTAAAATGATTTATAGAAAAATTTTTTTAAATTTCCTCGCATATTTCATTATTAAAATTAATAATAATAATGATAATAATAATTGTTTATATATTTTTGTTAATGTTAAAAAAATAAAAATTGTTTGGAGATGAAAAAAGAAGGAGAGGAAGAGGAAAGAAGAGGAGGAGGATGAAAAATGTCGTTAACCTTGAATTTTGGATTCTGCAAATTCATTTTTTGTTTGTTTGTTTAATTATCATAATCGTGAATGATAATAAACTTTGGTTTGTTCCTATACAAACTTTTATAGTAATGAAAAAAATAAATTATTATTACGCATGAAAATGGTTGTTGTTGTTGGACAATTAATTGTCGAAAAAAAAATTATTTTTACGAAGACGCCATTTTTAATTTATTTTTTTGTATTTTTGATTATTATTTTATTAGAATTAATATTAAAATTTCATTTCCGTTTTATGTTTTTTACACGAACTCGTTAAAAATTCCCTTTACTGAAGTGGGAAAGAAATTATTATTAAGGATAAAAAAAATAAAAATTATTTATTTATTTGGTTTATTTAATATCAAATTTAACAAATTCAGCATTTTATTTAAAAAATTTTTTTTTTTTTTTTTGTATTTTTTTGGTAAAACTACAATAAAATTGTTTTTATTTTTAATTTTATTAACAAAAAGAAAAAATTTTTTTTAAAGGTCATTTTTTATTACTTTATTATTAACGATTGGTAAACATGAACAAATAATATAAATTAAAATGAGTTAATTTATTTATTTATTTAAAAAATTATTTTTTTTTTTACGGTTGCATATTTAATTTTTTTTTTTTTTTAAATTTATACATATATACTTATTTATATTATTTATTAATAATTAATCAAGATTAATAATCAAATAATTTGACATTTTAAAAAGGTTAATTATCTTAATTGACCACCTAAAAGTATTTATTTATTTTTTATATAAATAATTATTTATATTAATTACATGTTTTTCAACAAGTTGTTAATTTAATAATAATAATAAAATAAATTTGTTTGTTGGTTTGTTTGTTTGTTTCGTCGAAATAGTAAAAATTTAAATACCAACAAAAAAAAAATTGTAACAAAAAAAAAATCTTTTTAAATTAATTTTTAAAAGGTTATTTTAAATAAATTAAATACTCAGGTAGAAAATTATTTAAAAAAAAAAAGAAAATTTTATTTTAAAACAAAAAAAAACCGAAAAAGCACTTTTTTTCTAAAAAAATAAAAAAAGGAAAATTTTTATTTTTTTCCCTGACTCAAGCATTTTTAAATAATTATATTTTGCTTATCCATACCAAAAAATTTTTATTTTTGTTTTTATTTTTAGTTAAAAGAAAATTTTTAAATTTCATTTGTAATAATAAGTTTATTATTATTATTATTATTATTATTATTACTGTAAAATCCTGAAATGTTTTTTTTTTTTATATTTATGGAAAAAGTAGAACAATGTTCAAGTTTTTTTTAAATATTTAATAATTTATATAAAAGGAATTATTATTTACATCTCAAAACAAATTTGTTATTTCCAAACTGATATTTATTAATTTTATTTACTACTCATGCAGTAAAATCAATAAAATTTATTTATAAAATTGTTTATGTTCACAAATGTTAAATATTAATTTTGACATTATTGAATTTTTTAATGATATGACGGATAAATCATTTGCAGACCAACCATTAGACAGTTCATATGTAAATATAATTCGAATTTCATATAAATTTAATAATAAGTTTAAAAAATATTTAATAAATTATTCTTATTGTATCACGCATAGATGAAAATTTTAATTTAAAAACATTACCGCCATTTTTATCAACGGTTGAAGTACCAACCTGATAAAATTGGCAAGAGTGTTTATATGAAAATAAAAATGGCGACCAGAGTTTTCTGATGTGTGTTCATTGTTGTTATAATTACACACAAGTTTTTTTTTTTATTATTTTTAATTTAATTTGTGTTTTTATTTTTTTTAAATATAATTAAATAATTTTTTTAAAAGTTTTTAGGTAATTAAAAATGAAAAACAAAACATCAAATGTGATTTAAAAATACAAAAGTAAATTTTTAACAAAAAAAAAAAAAAAAAAATGAAGATTTGTTTTTAATTTCAATCGCTGTATATTTTATTTTTTAATTATTATTTTTAATAATAATTATGTATAAGCATAAATTACGTCATGACGCATAATTAATGCTCCATTATTTTTTGCAAAATAACTTATTTTTTGATTTTTTTACTACTTAAAAATAAAATTTTATTTCATATGGGTTAACAAATATTTTACAGATGAATTCAAAGAAATTTTTTTTTTGTGGGAAAAAAGAAATGTAAAAGTGAACAGATTGTTATTTTAAATGAATTTGGGATGGCAAATTGTATTCAAATCGAATATGCCCTTTGAAAATACAAATCTTTATTTGTTTTTTAAAAATTATTTCGAATGTCATTATAACTTGAAGTCGATTGTATAGAATTGTGTTGTTTTCATAGTATTTGATTTTGATTTCGAACACAATTATCTGTATTTACCTATATTGATTGGTTTAATCGATTGCCCATAAAAATTAAATATGTTAAATATTTAATTGTAAACTCAAAATTATTCAAACGTATATGCAACCCAAGATGGCACACATTGGAAAAAAAAAAAATTTCACTTTTGATAAAATTAAATTGTATTAAAATTATATTGTAATGTTTACAAACTTAAAAAGTAATTTAACTGATGGTGTTTGATTAATTCATGAATGGTTTAACATAATAGAGGCTTTTTGTTTTGTCGAGTAATGAAATTCTGGCAAAATTATTAACTAATTTGAAAGAAAGTACTGACAATAGAGGGGGGGTCTTGAAACATAACGAAAGGAATAAATGATAATAATACACACACACACACAATGTAGGAATAATAATAATAATAATGATAATAATACAGAAAAAGAAAAATTTTTGTACAAAATTACATATATTACATAATTTGAAAACAAGACACACAATCACATTTTTTTTTTTTAATAATAATAATAATAAATCGCGTTTATTAAATACAATAATAATAATAATTATTATTATTATCAATATGATACGCGACGATATTTATTGTGTGTGATAAATATTTTTATTTTTTTTAAATTCGTTAATTAAAAA
>NW_002987080.1:1974-3613 GCF_000006295.1 Pediculus humanus corporis | reverse complement strand
ATAATGATAAATTTTTATTTTTTATTTTTTTTTAGAATATAAATAAAAACGTTTGAAAGTTTTTTTGTTTTTATTAATAAAAATTTTATTCACGATGTAGGAAAAGGAAAAAGAAAAAGGAAAACTATTTTTTTTTTTTTTTTTACCTTTGTTATTTGGTTAAAAATGCTGTCGTCATTTTCAAAAAAAAATGAGAGGGAGGGAGGGAGGGAAGAGAGGGAAATAAAAGGGACAAAACGGAAAAATTCATTAATTCAAAAAAGGTTTTCTTCCTTTTTTTTTTTCTTTTCCAGGGTTTTGAAATTAAATTCTTTTACGTATCTTTCCTATTTTTTTGTGGTTTTCTTTTGTTTTTAAGGGGAGGGGAAGGTTACCCCCTTTAAAAATTTTATTTTAGTGAGGAGTTATGTTAATTATTTACTAACATCTTAATTCATTATCAGAATTTTTATAGAATGCAGATTTTTTTTTTTTTATAGCACAGGAAAATTCGCGAAAAGGTCAACAAAAAAAAGTTTTTCCGAATGAAAAAATATTAACACACGCACATACGCACACGCACGCACGCACGCATATTTGTGAGGTCAAATGAAAAATTAAAAGGTTAAAATAAAGAGTAAGGGAGTCAAAAGAAAAATTTTTTTAATTTTTAAGTTTTTCCGTTAAATTTAATAATAATTTTTTTTTTTTTTTTTACGAGACGTCGAGCAATGAATGAATTAAGTTGATGATAATAATGATGATGATGATGATGACGATGAAAACCCATTGACCTTTTTTTTTTTTTTTTTAAATATTTTAAACTTATAATTAAATTTTAATAGTTTATTATTAAATAAGAATTTTTTTTTTTTGTTTTAGTGTCATTTTGCGTTTTGTAATTTTAAATTATAGCAAATCGTTTTTTAAACTTCCGGTTTCCGGTTTGTTAAACCGGAAATTGTTCGTTTCTTTTCTTCGACGGGTGAGTTATATTTTATAGGGAAAAAACTTTTCATTGGTTTTTCCCCCGCGTTTTTTCAATAAGAAAACAAAAGGACACAAAAGGAAAGAAAAAATTCAATTTATTATTAATAATAATAATAATAATAATAATAACAATTATAATGATAATAATAATAATTATAAACTGTAATAATTGTTATTCGGATTCTTTTCTCGGATACCCAAAAAAAAAAAATTAAATTTAATTAAATAAAATTACAACAACGAAAAAAAAATTTTTCTTTCTGCAACTTTTCGTCTCGTGGGTTTTTTTTCTTTTTCCCCTCGCGCCCCCTCTTTCCCCCCCCCTCCCCGAGAAGGAAAAAAATTTTTTTTAAATTAAATTTTTTTTTTGTTTCTGCCTTTTTTTTTTTTTTTTTTGTTATTAATAAAATTATTGAAAATTGATAAAGATGAAGAAGAAGAAGAAGAAGAAAAGAATGAAAGAAAGAAAGAAAGAAAGAAAGAAAAAATTATTTAATTATCACGGTATTAAATTTCTGATAATAATTTACAAAAAAAAAAATATTAAATTTTGTTTTTTTTGTTGTTGTTGTTGTTCTAGAACAAACGATACGGAAGAAGATGAGAAAAAAAAAATTCGATAGTTAAGCTAATGAATTTTACGTTTATTGTTATCAATATCGTTATTATT
>NW_002987080.1:0-1099 GCF_000006295.1 Pediculus humanus corporis | reverse complement strand
TAATAAAATCAAAACGTAATCGACGTTAAATAATAAAAATTAAAAGATTTCTTTATTTACGGTTTTTTGTTTTGTTTTTTCACTTTTCGTTTTTTGTATTTGTTTTCTTTTTTCTTATTTAACTCCCGTATTTTTTTTTCCCCCGTATTAACGAGGCTTCATTAAAATTTAACAAAAACAACAACAACAAACAACAAACAACAAAAACAATAAAACATTTCCCTCGAAAAAAAAATAAATAAATATTTTTGGTTTACGATATATATATATATATATATATATATATATATATATATATATATATATATAAATCGAACGTTTTTTCGAAAAAAATTTTTTTTTATTAACGTTTTTAAAGTATTATTATTATTATTATAAATAAAAATAATAACAATGATAATGATAATGATAATAATAATAAATAGTCGAGTTTTGTAAAAGTTTTTCGGTGTCGCACACAAAAAAAAAAAAGTTATAACAAAAAGTTTTTTTCACTTTTTCATTTTTTTTGTTTTTTGTTTTTGTTTCTGCCACGTCAATGTATTTACTAGTTTGCCAAAGTAAAAAAACATTCCCCCCCGCTCTACTCTTCCCTCTTCCCCTCTTACCGGAAACCTTTGAAAATAATTTTTTTTTTTTGAAAAACAAAAGAATTTATTTATTTATTTATTTTGAAATTCGTGTCTGACACTAAACGTGAAAATTCAGGTCGTAAACATAAAATTAGCAGCGTTAAAAAAAAATTTTTTAAATGAGAGAGAGAGAGAACGTGGAATTAGAAAATAAAAAAAAAAGATAGAGAGAGGGGGAGGAGGGGAGGAGTAGGGAGAGGGAAGAGGAAGAGGGAAAAAGTTAAATTATTTGACGAGGATATAAAATTAAATTTTCTTTTTTTTATTTCTCTCTATCTCTCTCTCTCCCTTTCTCTCTTCTCTCTCTCTCTCTTTTATGATAAAACAATTTTTATTCATTTCCAATTATTTTACAATTTAATATATATGTATTGAAATTAATAAGAAATATAAAATGGAATACGGTTTATTAATTTTTATCTTTTCACGAAAATTAATTCCAGAACATTGTTGTATGTGAGAATTTT
>NW_002987081.1:5411-21446 GCF_000006295.1 Pediculus humanus corporis | reverse complement strand
CAGAAGACATTTTTTATTTACATTTTAAATCTGACGTCACATAATATTTATTCTATGGTTTTTTTTATTTAAAATAAATAAATAAAACGAATTTTTAAACTGTTTCCGGTTAATCGATTAATATTAAAAAAAAAAAACAAAAAATTATTATTAATAAACTCGTGATAAATAAATGTAAAAAAAAAAAAAAAACAATAACCGTCGACGTTTCGTCCGAAATTGAAAAAAAAAGATGGCCGACAAGTAAAAGCAGAAGACATTGTTTATTTACATTTTAAATCTGACGTCACATAATATTTATTCTATGGTTTTTTAATTTAAAATAAATAAATAAAACGAATTTTTAAACTGTTTCCGGTTAATCGATTAATATTAAAAAAAAAAACGAAAAATTATTATTAATAAACTCGTGATAAATAAATGTAAAAAAAAAAAAAAAACAATAACCGTCGACGTTTCGTCCGAAATTGAAAAAAAAAGATGGCCGACAAGTAAAAGCAGAAGACATTTTTTATTTACATTTTAAATCTGACGTCACATAATATTTATTCTATGGTTTTTTAATTTAAAATAAATAAATAAAACGAATTTTTAAACTGTTTCCGGTTAATCGATTAATATAAAAAAAAAAACAAAAAATTATTATTAATAAACTTGTTATAAATAAATGTAAATTTAAAAATAAAAAAAACGACAACCGTCCACGTTTCGTCCGAATTGAAAAAAAAAGATGGCCGACAAGTAAAAGCAGAAGACATTTTTTATTTACATTTTAAATCTGACGTCACATAATATTTATTTTATGGTTTGGGTTTTTGCGACAATTTCAAAAAAAAAAAATGAGAAAACAATTTTTTTTTTTTATTATGTTGGCAATAACTTTTATTTGTTTTTTTTTTTTACGCCGAGTTAAAAATGTCAGAATTGCAAATTTCACACGTAAATCAGAAATTTTTTTTTTTATTTTTATTTAAAAGGAATTAAATAAAAATAAAAATAATTTTTTTAAATTTTCTACGCGTATAAAACAAAAAATTATAACAAAAACGTTTGTGCGTTTTTTTACACGTATAAAAAAAATTCTTTTTATAATAATTAATATTAATCGGATATTAAAGAAGATGATTTTTCTCATTACTTATACATTTGTTAATTATAATAAATTACATTAAATCGTTTGTTTGTATGTTTTTATTTAAAAAAATAATTTTCAGACGCCATTTTACGGAGGTAAATAAATAATTATAATTGGTAAAAGTTCATCAATGTAAAGAGCATTTCAAAGTTCAAAGTAAAAAAATTAATCGGAAAATAAAAAATTTTCTTCTTGATGAAAGATAATGTGTCAAACAATTTTTTTTTTTTTGCAAAATTATGTTTTAATAAGTTTTAAAAATGAGGTCATTCAAGGTACAACAACATTTAGGTTGATGCCTTAGGGATTTAAACTTATAACCCCTCTCTCTCTCTCTATCTTTCTCTTCCCGCCAAATAAGGTTGATCAACAATGACCAATTTGCCATAAACACACACACACACAACAAAAAAAATAAATAAAAACTGGTTTTTCTACAAAAAAAAAAAAAAAAAAAAAAAAAAAATCTTCCATTTTACATGATGATTTTCTTCTACAGAGATTGTATAATCTCCATCGTTTAAGGAAATTTAACTTAATACAATCAAAACTTATACATTATTATTATTATTATTATTATTATTATTATTATTTAAAACTAGGAAACAAAAAGAAAGAAAAAGAAATGCACAATCGTAAATATTCCCACGTGCAAGCGAAAAACCGATTATAATAATAATAATAATAATAATAATAATAATGAGGCATTTTTAATTGTAATCTAAATTCGTATAATAAAAAAAAATAAATAAAAAATATATACGAGCCTGGAAATAAATTTTTTTCCAATGAATTCGTAGAAAAACAAAAAATTATTACGTAATTAATATGTAATTTATAACAATGTAACTTAATTTCGTGATATTTTCGATGTAAAAAAATGAAAAACAAAAACGAAAACGAAAACGAATTCGTTTGTTTATTTATTTTGGCGCGAAAACTTACAAATTTG
Organism: Pediculus humanus corporis; assembly: GCF_000006295.1. Taxonomy (NCBI): domain Eukaryota; kingdom Metazoa; phylum Arthropoda; class Insecta; order Psocodea; family Pediculidae; genus Pediculus; species Pediculus humanus. Next base: position 19,359 of record NW_002987081.1, on the reverse strand, counting down.
CGACACGGCAAACATCAAAACTTCCTTTGTTATTATGACGTCACGCGCATCAAATTCAATTCATGGCGGTTAAATCGTTGTTGTTGTTAAAAATTGACAATCGAAATTGTTATAAAAAAATGACATTTTTTTCTTTTTTTTGTTAATTCGTTTTAACAAAATTGTTAAATTGTCGTTAAAAAAAATCTAGTAATAAAAGTTGTGTGCAAATCAACTTTTTAAAAAAAGAAAAAGTTATAAATTAAATTATGTGAAAAATTTTCCAATATGCAAACGCGTATAACATATTCTTTTTTTTTTATTTTAAAATTTATAATTAATGATTCACGTTACCAAAATAAAGCTGTTTAAATATTACGACAGGATGCCAAAAAGAAAATAAAACATGATTTTAATTTAAATATATATGTAAAAAAAAAAAAAACTTTTTTAAAGTGCTTTACTAAGAGAAAACCAGTGCGGAAAACCAGAAATTAATGGGACTAGTTTTATGGGGAAACACAAAAAAATTTATTTTTATTGGGACATCATATCGAAACTTCTTTCTCTTTCTCCTTACATTATATTATTATTATTACAAAATCCATTTGAAATATATTCGAATAAACATTTCGATTAATATTAAAAAATTCACGACGTTAAAAAAACAAAACAAAATTGCAAAATCAAAACATTTTGTTATAATAATATTTATTTATTTAAGGATTAAAAAAAAAAATTATAAGTTTAACGAAGGAAATGTAAAACTAATTAAAAACACAATTATTTAATAAATGGGTCAAAAAAAATTAGAAAGTTTTTATATAAACTAACTGAAGAATAAGAAGAAGAAAGTTTTATATATTAAAATATAACCACGGTTAAAAATAAATAAATAAATATTTAATTTTATGTAAAATTTTTATTTATTATTATTATTAATAATATATTGATTATCAATAATAATAAATGTTAAATCGATTCAACTTTTTTTTTTTTTTTTTAAATTCATCATAAATGGCGTCGGATCATCATCCGGTAATTAAGTTTAAAAAAAAAAAAAATTTTTTTATTTTGCTCAAGGTATATTATTTAAAAGTGAGGGTTTTAATTAATTTCAGGTATTTAGATGGTCAACAAGTTAAAATATGGGAGTAGTAAATCACATTTTGACTTTCATTATTTTTTTGTGATTTTTAACGAAAAAAAAAAAAAAAATTTGATGAAAAAAAATATTAAAAAATCGTTACGCAAATTAAATAAAAAAAAACGTGCAAGTTATTAAATTTTAAAGAAGGTCCAGCAACAAAAAAAAAAAAAAAACCCATACCTGACTTTTAAAAACTAGGCCGAATTAAGGTATATTGAACTTGGGTCAAAGGTTTTATTTAAATATTTAAATTTGCATTAATTAAAAAAAATTTTTTTTCTAACTTGTTTTTTAAATATATTTTTTAAATTTAAATTTAAAAAAAAAATGGAAAAGTCATAAAGTCAAAAAAATGATGAAGATATATCCGGAAGAAAGAAAAATTTTCTTTTTTTTTTTTTTTTATTGAAAACTTTAGAAAAAAGTAAAAAAAATATTTTTTTTCTAATAAAAAATTTCAACTTCCGGGTTAGGTAATGGATAGTCATGACTCTTTATTGTAAAGCGCTTTATTAAGTTATTATTATTATTATTATTATTATTATGTAATTATTATTTCCTTCCAAAAATAAATTGATAACGTGTTTAGACCTTTTTATTACATTCGTGGGAATTGTTTTCTTTTTTTTTTTTCAATGAACAATTAGATAATATGTTATTGTTTTAAGTCAAAATTTTGTTAAAATCCCTTCCGAAATTTGATAAAATGTCGTCCAATCAAATCTGACTTAAAATTTTTACTTTTTATTAATTCATGGAGGTTATTAAAGTGTTAATATCTCTGACTAACTTGAATTGTAATCTTCTAAATATATAAATTATGAAAAATATCTTGTTAATTAAGTAAAGATTATTAGAACCTTTGTTAATATTAAGAAACATAAAATTGCCAAAGTTTTTTAAATATTAAAATAAATATTATAAAAAAATTAACAATAAGTATCGGAATAATTTTTCATTGAATAAAAGAAAAAAGACGAGAAGAAAATTTACACAGAATTTATATAAAAATTAAAATCGAAAATAAAAATTTCGAAAAAAGGAAATGAATAACATGAGAGAAAAGAAAATTTTGTTTTGATTTTTTTTGTTTTGGTGTTGATTAAAAAAAAAAAAATAATAATAATTCATAAAATAAGTAATTATTTGTTTATTGATGAGAAAAAAATTTCATGTTTATTCGTTATCATCATCATCTCCATCTTGTTCAGAGTTAATTTGGAAATAACGAAGTTCATATGTTTCTTTCGAACTTGAAACAACTCTAAGCCAATCTCTTAAATTATGCTTTTTCAAATATTTTTTGGTCAAATATTTAAAATATCTCTTTGAAAAAGGTATGTCACTTACAATTGTAACGCTATTTTTGTTTCTTTCAAGAGTTACATCTTTACCCAAATTATTCGTTTTACCATTTACTTTGATTCTACCTTGCAAATATTTTTCCTAGAAAAACAAAAAAAAAAATTTTTTTAAATTAATTTGATTTAAATTAAAGTATGCTCTTTTTAATATCATACTGTTTAAAATATTTGCAAAGTACTTAAGAGTGATAATAATAAATGAAAATAATACTTACAAAACTAGCAACATCCATAATGTTATCTTCTACAGGATGAGTGCAATCAACGGTGAACCTCAAGTTGATCTTCTTCTTCTTTTTAAGGCCTTTGCCTTTAATGACATTTTTGGGCTGTAAAAAAACAATGAAAATTAATCAAACATTATCAGAGCCATCCTGTAAATCTGAGCAAAATTATTACATTCTATAGTTGCAATAACTATTTTTAAACATTTTCATCGATAAAATTTATTTAAATGTGAAAGAAATACTTTTTTTTTACAAAAAAAAAGAAAAAAAGAAAAGGACAGCAATTACAAATGAAATCTTATAGGTTATGTAAAAGAAAGGTACAAACAGTAGAAGAAAAAAGTGACCTCCAATTAAATGGCGATCACAAAAACGATATTTTTAATTGTAAATGCATAATTAAATGTTAAAACTTTTACATGACGACTTTTAAATGAAATAAAAACGTCAATTATTATGTACCTGCTGCATTTTGATGATAACCACGAACACTAACTGCACTTAAGAAACCATAGGAAAAAAAAATTAAGTTGGCAATGGTAACAAAATTTTGTCATAGAGTAAATATATTTACACTTTTAAAAATCAAATAAACACTTTTCAACCATTAAAACAAATTGAATATGTAATGTTATTATTAAAAAAGATTTTTAATCACTGTTTTTTTAAATAACATTAAAATATATATAAGTTAATTTAACAAATCTTTTTTTAATAATAACATTTTTTTTATTTTAAATTTGTGTATTTCTCCTAAAATTTAATAAAATTTTCATGTTTTTTTAGAGATATCAGTTATATAAAATTATAAAAAATACCACCGGAATAAGAGTTTGTGACTAAAATTTATTTAAAATACTTTTTCACGTATTATTTAAATATTTTAATTCTTCATTCATTTAAAATTTTGCGTCATACGTAAACAAAAAATTTTTATTGACACACCTGATGCTTTATTATTTACAAATAATTATCATCGCAATAAGTACATTAAACGTTTTTATTATTATTATTATTTTATTTAGTTAAAAATCACAAACTTAGACTAAATTCAAAAATTTCAATATTAAACAAACTAATTTTTTATTATTTTTTAATTATTCTACATAAAATTTTAAATAATTTTCAAAAATAAAATAATAATAAAAAAATGGTAATTTAAAATAATTTATAGTTCAACAGTAGTTTAAAAACTAATAATAATTTATTTGTTTTAATATGATTTTTTTTACATATAAATCGCCTTAATATATTAATTAAATGATAGTCTTAACAATAAATTAAAGTTATTATTGTGAATTATTTAAACGAAATAAAAAAAAAAAAAATTATTTTTGTGTGCAATAAAGTGTGCAATTAAATAAATAATAAATTTTAGATTGTTAAATATTTTTTAAAATAAAATAATTTACTGAAAAAAAAAAATTGTTAATGTGTAAATTTTTTTAAAAATTCTCCTTCGTTTGATTCCTACATTTGATATAACAAAATTTTTTAATGTGAAACACTTTTAGTAAAACAAAAAATTAAATTAATGGAGAACGATTTGTAGAAAAAAAAAAAAAAAGGTAGCATTTACGACTAATTGTTTTGTGTTCGAAGCATTTTTTCCTTTTTTTAATATATTTATTATATATTGTCGTAATAATAACAAAATATTTAATACCTTCAAAATCACAACAACATGTTTTACTTAATTATTATAATTAAAAATTACATCAAAAAATATATTAATTAATACTAACATATATATATATATATATATAAATATATATAAATAAATCATTTAAGAGAAATAATGTGGTCGACATGTTACATTTTAATTGACTTATTGTTTAATAAAAAAATATTTTGACGTATAATATTCATATTCGATAATTAAAAATAATTGGCTTCTTTTTTTTTTTTTTTTATAATTAATTCGCAATTGACAATTTAAATTAGTTATTAAATTTAAAAATTAAATTAAATTAAAGTAATAATAATAATAATAATAATAATAATAATAATAATAATAATAAATGAGAATGATATTTATAAACTAATATAAATATTTATGCATAATGAAAACGATAACTTCTTAGTAAGCAATGAAGCCATGAAATATAATAAAAAAAAAAAAAAATTTTTTTGTTTTCCGATTTATATTTAAGATGAATGTGGAGTGACAGCTGAGACTTCGGCATGAGGTTTCGATTCTGATCATCTCAGATGAAACATGTAAACTAAAAAGTTTTGTATTAATGATAAAATTGTATATTTTGAATGTTTAAGTGACGTTGAATTTAAAAAAACTCACTTAAAAATATAATTAACAAAGAAGTGCAAACAACTCCAATTATTATCATCATTTTTAAATTTTGCCACCAAAATTTTCTTTTCAGTCTGGCTGCATGTTGCTCAAATTGGGAGGCTCCCATTTGCAAAGTATCTGGAAAAAAAAAAAAAAAAAATTATTATATAAGGGATGATTCATAAATAACAAAAGGAAAACATTTTTATGTTTTTTTTTTTTTTTTTTTTTTTTTTTTAATTTTTCATAAATAAATAAATAAAATAAAATATACGTTGGGGGGAAAGGGGGGGGGGGGGGAAAATGAAAAATCGATTAAAAACTTGCGCAGAAAACGTTGTAATCAAATATTAAGCAGAAAATTGTATTATTATTATTATTATTATTATTATTATTATTATTATTTTCTTTGTTTTTAATCAAAAACCTTTTTTTCTTTTAACAATAGCTAATGGTATTCGTTTACAATTTTATTTAATCAATTAATTAAAACATCAGGTTCAGGTTTGTTACATAAATAAAAAACATTTTTTAAATTTTAAATAAAACTAATAGATTATTTATTATAATTATTATTATAAGTAGCTTTTGATTTTTTTTATTTGAGTAGCGAAAAAAATAATAAAAATTTATTAGCAGAACACAATTTTATTTTTTTAAAAAGTTTTTATTAATTTTAGATTTTTAATTAATTTCAAATTAAAATGCAATTTTAAAACATAAAGAGTATAATTAGTTAATTAATTAATAGAAATCAAAGCTTATGTAAATAAAAGCGATGATGACAACAAAAACTTGTTTAATAAATAAGCGAGAAGAAAAATAATTTTTTTTTTTAAATTTCTTAATGTCTATAATCTAATAATTATCAAGGGAAATTGTCAATTAACTACTGACCTGCCCTTTGATCAAGCTTTGATAATTTTTCATCTCTCTCTAAGACTTTGGCCACATTTGTTCTCATAATACCAACCACCTATAATAATAAAAATAAAAAAAATGTTTAAAATAATAATAATAATTAAGAAAAAAAAAAAAAAAACTTCTCCAGGAATAATTAATTTAATTTAAAACATTTTTTTTTTTTGCTGTCGCTGTAGAGTCATTGTTGTTGATATTTTTTAATGACACACACTCACACATACATAAAACCAAAGTTCATCGAGAGAAATAAAAAATTTGAAAGAAGAGCTGGATGCCTTTTAATAATAATAATAATAATAATAATAATAATAATAATTTCTTTTTTTTTTTTCGTACATTACATTTTAAATCGTAATTATGATTCATAATTAACAGTTATGATCGAATGAGTGATATTCGTTTTTAAAAGAAAATTATTTTTCATTATCAGATATAAAATTTGATAATCATAAAAATAATTAATTATCTTTATCTTGAAGGATCTTAAAAATTTAAATTTTATTATGTTGATAACGCTTAAATAAAAATTTTCAAGTTTTCTTTTTTTTTTTTTTTTTTTTTCCTCGTAAAGAATTAAAGTGCGGTAAAGGGAAATAATTTTACAATGTTAAAATTTATAATTTTTTATAATTTTAACATTGTAAAATGTTTTTTAAATAATATTCATGTTTTATAAATGAGAAATAATTAAAATGAAAAAAAATCTAGTAATGAAGGTAAATTTCTTTTTTTTTTTAAAATAATTTTAAAAGACCAAAAACCGATTGTTACAAGGTGAGTATCACCTTACGTTAACATGACTTTTTAAAATTGTGTTCTGCCATAAATCACAAATTGTGGCAAAAATAAAAGTGCAAAATAATTTAAAATGGAGATTACATAATTTTTTTTGATATTATTTATTTCTTTTCAAATACCTGCATGTTCAGCTAATTCATTCAATTTTTGATCTCTCTCCAGGACTTTTTCAACATTTATTTTCATAATTCCAATCACCTAAAATTAGAAAAAGGATTTATCCATTCTGACTTTTTTCTTAACAGTGTCTCTTAATTATTAAAGTCATTATACATAAACAATAATAACATATACATAAATATTGTTAAAAATTATTGCAGAGTTAGCTTTTTTTTTTTTAATTAGTCATACCAAAATCACATCAAAAGTGACATATCACGATTAGACAGTTTTTAAACATGGAACCAATTATTTAAAAGTAATTGTATTTTTAAAAAACTTTAAAAATGGTTACCTCGTCGACATGAGCTTGAGTTTGTTGTAATTTTTTGTTGTTAGGTGGTCCTGAATATCCTCCCGAGTTATCCATAATTATTATTTACAAAAAAAAAAACTTCAAGGCAAAAGGAACTCCTCAATTAAAACAATACAAATTATCCACGTCTTATGCTTAGTAACCTGTTGCGCTATTTTTTTTTTTTTATATAAAACTAAATGCTTTCACTTAATAAATGAAATTAATTAATATTAAATAAAATTAAATTATCTTAAACCGATCTGTTATCAATTCTCGAAGTCCTGTTGCGGAAATGCCAAAAAAAAAAAAATCGTCACACAAATAAACTTGATTAGATCCTTTACGATCTTGATATTTTTTTAAAAAGAAAAATGGCCGACTGTGACGTAATTATTCATTGGCAACAATGACACACACACACGATTAACGGCAAATTTTTTTTTTTTTTTCTCCATAAAAATTTATGATATATTAAATAAATAATAATTTCCTCAAAATTCAGGGTCAATTGAAAAAAAATTTCCTATAAATAATAATTAAAAATTATTGCCGAAAGCATAAACGATTTAAATTTTCTGTTGAAAAAAAAAAAAACTTTTAACTATATGATACAATTAAAATAAAATTTTAAATAAAATATTTGACTGTTACAAAAAAAACAATAAGATTTATTATAAAAAGTTATTTTCATGACTTTAAAATAATTAACACTAAATAAAAACGGTAAAATTTTTTTTTTTTTAAAACATGTTAAAATTTTCAATTTAAACAAAAAAAATGTCAACTCAAACTCGGTCAACAAAAAAAAAAAAAAAAAATGTCTACTCAAACTCAACTTCCCAAAAAAAAATTAAAAAGATTTCAAATAAAAATCAGAAATTACATTACATGCAATTATTATTATTATTATTTTATATATTAATATAAAATACATGCTTTTATTAATATTTGTTAATTAAAGTTACCAAAAAAAAAACCTTGAAAACAAAAACAATTTAAAACTCTTAAATGTTTTTTTTTTTTTTTTGACTCAAATAAAACAAAAAGAAAAAATGAAATTAAAATAATTTTAATGAATTGTATTTGTTAGAAGTTACTAATCACTTAAATCATACATAATATTATTATTTTTTTTTTGTACAATAAACAATAAATGTTATTAAATAAACAAAAAAAAAAAAAAAAAAAACTAAAGTTAATAAATCATTTTAATTTTTATATAATAATAATAATTATTATTATTATTACTCTTCTAATTTGTTTTTTAATCTTCTCATTTACTTATTATTATTTTATTCTTCGATAGATTTTTATATATCTGTAAAAAGAAAAATATTTGTTAATTTTTTTTATATAAAATGATAAAATTAAATAATAATAATAATGATGATGAAAACGTGTAAATCAAAAAAAAAATCTGAAAAAAAAAAAAAAAATTAAAAAAAATTAGCTGAGGAATAGCTCGATCAGGATAAATAAAAAAAAAAATTTAATCAAATTTTAAGGTAAATTATTTGATTTTTTTTTTTTTTCTGGATATTTCCAAATTTTATTTTTTTTCTCCAAGTTTATGTTTATGTATATAAAAGTTATTACAATTAAAAACAATAAAAAAATATTTTATAAATTAAAAAGAAAATTAAAGCTCATCAAGACTATAAAATAAATGCTACATAGTAAAATTATATATATATATATATATATATATTGTTATTCCTGTATAATTTTATGGGTAAAAATTCTCACAGTTTCCCCTCCCCCCATCCCCCCCTTTTGATTATATTTAGGGGAGTAAAATTTACTGATTAAAAAAAAAAGAGAGAAAAAAAGGAAAAATTAGTTTCCCTGTCAAAAGCTTAAATGTTTTGTTTTATGTACGCGCGATAGGGTAATTACAAATTATTATTATTATTATTATTAATTTGAACTAATTAATAATTTCATTATTATTATTATTATTTTAAATTAAATTATTGTTGCTTCTGAGTTATATCCGCAGCTGATTTGTTAGCTGAATTAATAATAATAGATTTTTCTGAATCAAATCCGATATTAGTACCTGAAAAAAAATATTCAAAAATTTATTTTTATTCTTATAAGAAGTTAAAAAAACTTTTTCAACATGAAACAATTATTATTATTATTATTATTTTACATAAATTTTTTTAAATAAAAGAATATTTATTCAACTATTAAAATAAACCATTATTAATCGATTCCGAAAAAAAATAAATAATAAATAATTTTTTTTTTTTCACTTCTTCTTCTTATTCCATATTTCCAATTATTTCTATATATTTAAACAATTAACTAAAAAAAAAATTTAAATTAAGCTTCTAGGCGGATAAAATAAATAAAAGGAAGCAAAAAACAAAAAAAAAAAAAAAAAAAAAAAAAAAAAGGAAAAAGCAAAAGCTAAATGAAAACAAAATAAAAACAAAATAAAAATAATAATTTTTTTTTTTTTTAATTACTACAATATACTTAAATGATAAATTCTTAAATTTTAACAATATGAGAAATACTAATAATAATAGCTAAATTTATTAATAACTAATTTTATTGAAAGGAAAAAAAAAAAAAAAAAAAAAAAAAAAAAAAAATTGATGATGAAAAATTTTGTCGAGAGCCTCTCTCTCTCTCTCTCTCCTTTTAATATCAAACTACTCATCATTAATTAATTTAAAAGAAAATAAAAAAAAAAAAAAAAAAAAAAACCAACAAAATTTCAAGAAAAAGAAAAAACTACAGCGACAGTCTATGTATTACAAATGATATAAGAAAGGGATTTATAACCACTTTTAAAAAACAATATTGAATGTAATTTAAAATAAGAACTCGAAATTGAAAGAATTTTCAATTTTAAATTACAATTAAAATTCAATTGTAACTCGGCATAAATTTTTGTGAATCGAACAAAAGATTTTATTTTTATGTCAAGTTCTTATTTTAATTTACCTGGGAAAAATTACATATTAAAAAAAAAAAAAATAAAAAAAATGATTTGAAAATTATAAAAAAAGTATGATCTACAAACTACAATCATGTAAAAAAAAAAAAAATAATAATAAAAAGAAACTAATTAGTAAAGTTAATCCCTATTTTTTAGCCTTACTTTTAAGTTTTTCAGATAAATCATCGAATGCAGGATCGGAGATATTCAACATTAATGAATTTCCACTTAAAAAGACTTTGTTCTGTGAAGCAGCAACCTGAAATTTAAAAAAATTCATTTTTTAAATTAGTTACAATCGAAATGAAATTAAATCCCTTTTTTTTCGAGTGTAATAATAATAATAATAATAAAATTACAATTATATTAATGTTTTAATAATAAATAATCAAAAAATAGTTAAAACAAGTTTGAACATCACAATTTTGCTATAAGAATTTAAAAATTAAAAACGTTTGTACTTACAATTCTGGATATACTTTGTGCTGCTCTAATTTTACGAAGCTTTAAATATCCAGGATTTTGAGAAACAGCTTCTCCCAACATTTTCGCTGCTTCTGCTTCTCCCTCTGCTTGAACAATTTTTTGCTGTCTTTCTTGTTTGGCCCTTTCAACAACAAATGCTGCTCTCTGTGCTTCTTGTTGAGCCACCTAAAATTATTAATAATGATTGAATATATTAAAAAGTACATAGTAGAAAAAATAAAAATGAAATAAAACTAAAAATTGACTTTTTAAATTTAAAAATAAATAAATACCTGTTTTGCTTCAACTGCAGCCGTGTATTCTTTACCAAAACTGAGTTCAGTTATAGAAACATCATCCAAAATAATATTAAAGTCTCTAGCTCTTTCTGTGAGTTCTCGTCTGACTAAAAGTGAAACCTAAAATCATTTTTAAAAAATTACTTTGTTATTAAATATCTTGATAATCAAAGCTTGAATGAAAGTATTATTCTATTAAAAATAAGTAAAAAAAAACTATTAAGCAAATAAAATTAAAAATAAATCACCTGCTGTCTTTGTGTGATAAGCTGACTAGCGTTGAATTTAGCCACAACACTTTTTAAAACTTCATTACAAATTGATGGTAAAACTTTTTCATCATAATCAAGTCCTAATGTTCTGTACATTGTTGGTAAATTAATAGCATCAGGCCTTGATAAAACCCTGAGTGAAATCATAACCATTTGTAAATCTTTTGAACCAGTTGGAGATGAAATTTTTCTTGGTCTAGATCTAAAATTAGAAAAAGAAGGCATTTTTAATTATTACTATTGGTAAAACTTGATTAAAGTCGAGTAAAATTTATAATTAACAATATACCTTATGTCATAAATAATGGGGTATTCAAGCCAAGGAATTTTAAAATGTAAACCTTCTGAATAAACCTCTTTTTGTATACCACCGATACGACTAAAAATAATTGCACGATGACCACCTTCAACTGAAATAAATACGAAATTTATTATAAAAAATTAAAAACTAATTAATTACAATTAAACAATTTATCTGCATTTAAATTGATGAAATTAAAATTAAATAATGAATTAAAAATTTTGTTTAAAAAAAATAATATGCAATATCATTTGATCTAGTTTATGAAGTTACATCAGAAATTTTATACAAATTTTAAAAATAGGAAATTTTTCATTAGGCGATTTAAAAACTAATTAAATAAATAATTTACGTAAAATAAATAATACAAATTATTTAAAAATAAATAATTATTTAAAATACGGTAATAATAAATAAAATAATCTAACCTGTATATAAACTTTGGGTCATGCCGTAGCCAGCCAAACCGGCTAAACCGAGTAATTTCATACCAGTTCCAACCCCTTTGGGACTTTTCATAAATCGATTAGCAAAATCATTTAATTTACTTTGAGACATTTTTATTTTATTAAGTAAAAGTAATTCAAAAAACTCATAAACCCAAATTTTATTTTTACGTGCGAGAGCAGCAAAGCATATACTGTTCTTGACTCACCGCCTTGTAGCAGTGAAAAAGATTAGATTTATTACTCTATGAACAAATCTTATTAAGTAATACATTAATCGTGGATTTAACAAATTTTGTCCAAAAAAATTTATAATATTAATTTAAACCAAAAAATTTTAATTTCTTCTCTTTAATCAATTCAATTCTGAAAAAAATGTATGATTTATGAAAATTAAAATATAATATAAATGTAATTATAATATACAAAAAAAATTAAATTAAATTAATATTTCCTTTACTTGATATTCTATGTCATTATTTAAAAACAAATTCAAATTAATTCCATGTAAAAATGAATAAAAAAAATCATTTTTTTTTAATAAAAATTTAAAAAGACAAAAAAGAAACAAAAAAAAAAAAAAAAATTAAATCGAAACATATTTTATTTTCACACTTTTTTTTTTTTTTATAACAAAATAAGAAAACAAATAATGTTTTAGTTTAATTATATAAAAAAAACAAAAAAGCATGAGTTAAATTTTTTACATTTCTATTGTTACTCAAAATTATATTTGTAAAAAAAAAAAAAAAATACAAACAAATATTAATTAAAATAAAAATAGAATTGATGGAACCGATGAAATTATTATAATAAATAATTAAAAAAAAACAAAAAATATTGTAAATCAATCAAAATAAAAAAAAAATTTCTTGACTCCATTATTAAAAAAAAACTCAGATGAAATAAAAAAAGATGGTAACTTTATATAATAAAAAGTTTTTCTTTTTTTTTTTGCTATAAATATTTACATTAAACGACTAAAAAGGCTCCAAAATTATTTATTTAATTTAATTTAATTCAATTAATTTTTTAGCTAAAAATAAATAATAAATAATTATCCAAATATTAAATTATTCATATTGAAATCATATCAAATGTTAATTTAAAAAAAAAGCATTAACTATAAATTTATTTATATACAATTTTTTTTATTTAAATTCAAACTAATTAAAGCTTACAAAAAAAAAGTTTTTTCTTTTCCATCAATTCTACAAAAAGGCTCCAATATATATATATTTATTAATTTGAAAAAAAAAAAATTGTACCTAAAACTAATAAATAATTTTTTTTTTTGTACAAAAGATCAATCATAAATTAAGGAAGGGGCAATCAAAACTTATTAAAAAAATTTAAATTAAATTAAATTAAATTAAATATTTTAGGAATGTAAATAACATTTTTCTCATTTTTTTTTGAAATTTTAATACATGACAACTAAATCTGAAATATAAAATATATTAATATAAAAAAAAAAAAAAAAAAAATTTCTTTTATTAAACTCATCAAAACTTCAATTTATTTATTTATTTATTGTTTTGTAATAAAAATAAAAAGAGAGAGCCACAGCAAAAATTTTCCTTTTCTTTTTTTATTACATTAAAAAAAAATTTTTCCGACTTTTCCAAATTAGTTATTTATTTTTTTAATGACTATAATTTTTATTTTATTATTAAAAAAAAAAAAAATACAAACTTTTTTTGTTATACACAAATAATCATACATATACTAAAAAAAAAAAAAAAAAAACATTTAAAAAAACAACAAAAACAAATCATTATTGTTATTCCTTATTTTTTTGATCTCGAATAATTAATAATAATAATAATAATAATTAATGTGAATTTTAAGCATGAAAAAACATTTTGTTAATCTTTGGTTTTTTTTTTCTTTTTTTTATTATTAAATTTATTACACAAAATTAATGATGCATTTTTTTTATTATTATTTATATTATGACGCTATTATTTATTTATTTATTAATGATATGTAAACCTCCTAATAAAATACATAAATTAAT
>NW_002987081.1:1934-4704 GCF_000006295.1 Pediculus humanus corporis | reverse complement strand
TTACGGTGTGTGTCTGTCATCTTGACGTTTTAGTAAAAATTCGCAATTCAATTCAAAAAAAAAACATTTTCTGAAACGAAAGCATCATGGGGGAAATTTTTTTTTTTATAAATATTTGTTTCTAGATTTCTTTATTATTATTATTATTCGTTTAAAATGAATTTTTTTTTAACTAATCGTGTTTTTTGACTCCGTTTTCCGAAATGCTCGGCGATGGAGAACTTTCTATTTCTTCATCAGATGAACTCCTGATATCTCCTTCCATCTAAAACAAAAACAAAACAGGTATAGCAAGTGAGGATTTGTTCATATTCGAACCTTGAAATAAAATCGTAGAAATAACGAACCTTTCCGACTAATAATGAATTATATGCTATTTTTAATATTAAATAAGTCCAAAATATATGTAAAGCTAAGAGAAGAAACAACAAACTGTTAAAAATATAATAAGCGGGAAACATGTCGACTATTTTAGGTGCTTGAACCGTCGTATTTCTCATTATCCAAAACGGATACAATCCTAAACGAGTCATTATCCAAACCAGTGTAAAAACAACAAATAAACCGTCGCAAACTCTTTGGTAGTTGGCATATTTAGCCATTTTTGCTCCCTGCAAAAAAAAAAATTACAATTTGAAATGAAAAAAAAAGTTTTTTTATTTTTAAAGACTCGTCGGTTATTAGCCGTCGATACAATCGTAATACATCATCCGTAATAAGTTTATAAAAGGGAAAAAAAAAAAAAAAAGGTCAAAGGTAAATTTGATAAATTAAACAATAAATCGTTGACCCTAACTAGCTAGTTGTAAAACTCAACAACAAATTAAACAAATTAAAAAAAAAAGAAAAGAAAAGCTTTTGAGTAAAGGGTAATTACGTTTAACCTGATTTTTCTTTTTTTTTCCTTCCAAAGTTTATTCAAAATTTCTTTTTTTAAAATTTTAAGTAATTCTTTTCAAATGATTAATAAAATATTTTGAAGGTCAGTTTTTTTTTTCGTATTTATTCCAATGTTTTAATCCAATTTGATTTGATTGTAATTTGAACAATAACAAAACTAGAGGGTCAACATTGTATGTATATGTTTTAAAGATCCTATTACAGTTCCTTATAATTTTTTTTTTTTTACTTCAAATAATGTTATCAACGTACGTACGGGGGGGGACGCTCTCTATCTTGAAGAATTTTCCTTTTCATTACATTTTGTTGTCACGGTAAAAACCCGAACCCCAAACCAAAAAAAAAAAAAAAAAAAAAAAAGTCTTGATGAAAACTTTTTCGTTTGTTACTTCAATTTGCATTTGTCATTCTTTTTGACATTGCATACCGCGGCGCTTTCAAACAACCGCTAACCACTGACCTATTTATTAAAAGTTTTCGTTTTATTTATTTCGTATTAGCTTGGAAAAAAAAAAAAAAAAAACAGAAATGTCTCTCTTGTAATATCACGGATCCTGCTCGTGTCAAAGTCTCACCTCTAAAAGCACATCGGCACAGTCGTGTATGACCAAAACGAGACTTCCTATTCTGTGCATGTTGCACACCCATGAAAAATCCATTAGTATTATTGTTGCTATGTGATGAATGAACATTTGCCAAAAGTCTTTGTGCTTAACATCGAAAAACTGACTAACGGCGAGGGACCAATAAAAGCTCATGCTTATCATGTAATACCACCAAATATCGTTGGAAACGCTCTGAAAGTAAAAACGTATAATTGTCATTTCGACAACAATCGTACAAATGTATTGATAAAAGGGGGGAGGAGGTTCCTTCGCCTACCTGATGAGGGTACCCGTACCAACAATAATTTATATTCCACAGCCAAGGTTTGTCCCAGAGGACAATTAATCCATATGTGAAAGAATATATATAATATGTGCAACGAAAACTATTTTCACAGAATTTTTTAAGGGTTGTGGGTTTGTCCATGGCTCTCCTCACTCTCAGCCATCTTTCCACTTGTCTTTCAGTCATTTTCAACTGATTTGCCGTGTATTTGATTTCTTTTCCAACAACTTTCTTTCCGCTTTGGTATAATTTTTCCAATTCCGGTATAGATACAACTTTTTTGGGTTTGACATTTTTTATGCCCAGATAAATACCAAACGGAGCGTAACAATACCTGAAATTTAAATAATAGAATTCAAAAAAAAATAAATAATTACAAATTGAAAAATTTTTTTTTTTTTTTAAACTTTAAACGATTTTCAATCAATGGTGTAAAGTTTAAATTTTGCAAATGATTCTTACTCGAATCGACCTTTTTTTTTATGACAGCCATTTTTCTTTTCATATAATTAATAATAATAATAATAGTAATTAATTAACATAAACAAATTTTTTTTCAAATGATGACATTTATTATCATTTTTTAATATTAATGGATTGCGTGAACCATGCAATAATTATTAACAGTAATTTTTTTTTTTGTACTTTTTCTACTTTATTTATAACAATTAAAATTTCCTTTTTTAAATAATACATATTTATATAAAAAAAGAATAGAATTTTTAATTACTTTCGCAGTCTCGAGTAACAAACTTTTCTTAACAATGATGTTATGTAGAGATATGAAAAAAAAAAAATATTCAAGGACAGTTTATCCTAGATAAAATCATTATTTGTTGCGTTCAATTATTATAATAAATTTTTTTTTTTTACGTCACTTACTATATTGTTCTTTAATAAAAATATCTAACGATAATTTATACGAAAACAAATGGATTCCAACAAACACAACAACAACAACAACACCTTTCACACTTTA
>NW_002987081.1:0-1520 GCF_000006295.1 Pediculus humanus corporis | reverse complement strand
ACATAGTTTATCAAATTTGAATAAAAAGTGAATTGAACATTGTTTAAAATAACAATGAAACATTGTAAAAAGTTTTTAAAATTGTATTTATTTATTTTATACAATTCATACACACACCATTTAAGTACAATTTAAATCAAAATTAAAAATAAAATAGTTGTATTGGATTACATAAAAATAATGTAGTTTAAATTAATACAAGGTTAAGAAAATTTTATATTTAAAATGTTTTCCCATGGAGGCAATATATATTTTTAAACTTTATACTACATCCATCGCATAATCGCACATTTCAAAAAAAAAAAAAAAAAAAAAAAAAAATGACTGTTTATTAAACTTTAATAAACACTGTTTTTGAAATTGCATTTTATGAATAATATACAAACAGTTCTAACGATAAAATATATCGCAACGTTTTTCAAAAACATATAATATTTTCTTAGCTCTAATTTAAAATTTCTTTCATTTATTATGTTTAACAACCTTATCAAATGTTTGATGAATCATTAATTTTTCTTGTTTTATTTGTTTCATTGCATTACATTCAAATTCTTTTTCTTTAAACATTTCAATACAAAAATTTCAAACAATTTAAATTTTTTTCGAAAGAGGTTAATAAGGAAAAAACAACACTAATTTATAACGAATGTGGGCAAAACAGTCGTTAAAATCCAACATGTGGGGCAAAACATTATTCTTAATAAAATTAAATTTTAAAGTTTTATTTTGTCTCGATAAAATTTTAAAATTTAATTTTAATAGAAATACAGGAATACAAGACAAAATATTTGTTTAAAAAATAAACATGGGCAGTCCTTACGAATTAAAAGCTTTTTATTAAAAATCGTTTACGATTAGAAAATTTTTTGGAATATTTTTATGTCAAGCGTAACAACATTAAAGAGTAAACAGACATATAAAATTATAACTTCGAGTGATTTTTTTCATTTAAAAATTATAAAATAGACAAAATATATATTCGATAAAAGTTAATAAAATAATTAATCATTATTTACAATTTGTTGCAGGCTAGTGATATCGTATCTTACTAAATTTATAATCGATATTAAAATATTTAATCGAAATGTTAGAGAAAATATTAAAACAAATACATTTGCTATATATATATATATCTTTTAAAAAGTTTGTGCTAATGAATTTTGAACATTATTTTAACAAGAACAGAGCAAACTTGTGAGAGGGCCTTGTGTATAATGTTTTAATTGAACACAATTCACGCTTAATTAACAACATTTACTGGATACGTTTTTAAGGTGTCAATAATGCCATACTTATTTTCAGTAGTAATATAATACAAAAAAAAAAAAGTTTCTTTTATTTAAAATCACTTCTACGATAGCCATGTGTCGCATATTAATAACAGTTGTAGGTTGTTAGGCAATAACATAAACATAAAATCTTTGAATGTAAAAAAAATATTTGCATAAAAATAAACACGTAAAAAACTAAATTAAAACGGTATTTGTTAAATTATTCACGTTTAAAAAATTAAATAAAAA
>NW_002987082.1:0-1407 GCF_000006295.1 Pediculus humanus corporis | reverse complement strand
TTGAACGAATGCAATCTTTCCTAACGATGTTCACGTTTAACGATAAAGCATTTCCGGGCAACTCTCAGTTTCATATCCGGAAAAGGGTAATTTGAAATAGGAAGAAAATGCTTAATGAAAAAAAAAATAGATAAATAATAATAATAATAATTTTAAAAACGTTTCAGAATCATCGGACTTTACGTTTCCATCGTATTCGTCATGTGGACTTTGGTCCGAGGATTTTTCACCGGAATCTCATTTAAAATCATGTTTGACGACATGCCCAACGTCGATCGCATTTTGCAGGTAAGTTAGCGAAAGCTATTTCCGGTTAATTTGATTTTCTTTTGTATCCGCTTTCCCCCCTCTCTCTCCCTCTCTCTTCCTCCTCCTCTCTTCCTCTTCTTCTCTCTTCTCTCTTCCTCTTCTTTTCTCTTCCTCTTCTTTCTCTTCTTCTCTTCCTCTTCCTCTTCTTGTCTTCTCTTCCTCTTCTTCTCTTCTCTTCCTCTTCTTCCTCTCTTCCTCTTCTTCCTCTCTCACTCTCCTTCTCTCCTCCTCTTCCTCTTCCTCTTCTTCTCTTCCTTTCCTCTTCTACTCCTCTTCCTCTTCTTTCTCTTCTTCTCTTCCTCTTCTTCTCTTCTTGGGTTCCTCTTCTTCTCTTCTTTTCCTCTTCTTCTCTTCCTCTCTTCCTTTCCTCTTCTACTCCTCTTCCTTTTCTTCTCTTCCTCTTTCTCTTCTCTTCCTTTCCTCTTCCTCTTCTTCTCTTCCTCTTTCTCTTCTCTTCCTTTCCTCTTCTTCTCTTCTTCTCCTCTTCCTCTTCTCTTCCTTTCCTCTTCCTCTCTTCCTCTTCCTCTTCTTTCTATTCTTCTCTTCCTCTTCTTCTCTTCTTGGGTTCCTCTTCTTCTCTTCTTTTCCTCTTCTACTCCTCTTCCTCTCTTCCTCTTCTTCTCTTCCTCTCTTCCTTTCCTCTTCTTCTCTTCTTCTCTTCCTCTTCTCTTCCTTTCCTCTTCCTCTTCTTCTCTTCCTCTTTCTCTTCTCTTCCTTTCCTCTTCTTCTCTTCCTCTTCTCTTCCTTTCCTCTTCTTTCTCTTCTTCTCTTCCTCTTCCTCTTCCTCTTCTGCTCCTCTTCCTCTTCTTTCTATTCTTCTCTTCCTCTTCTTTCTCTTCTTCTCTTCCTCTTCCTCTTCTGCTCCTCTTCCTCTTCTTCTCTTCCTTTCCTCTTCTACTCCTCTTCCTCTTCTTTCTCTTCTTCTCTTCCTCTTCTTCTCTTCTTGGGTTCCTCTTCTTCTCTTCTTTTCCTCTTCTTCTCTTCTTTTCCTCTTCTTCTCTTCCTCTCTTCCTTTCCTCTTCTACTCCTCTTCCTTTTCTTCTCTTCCTCTTTCTCTTCTCTTCCTTTCCTCTTCCTCTTCTTCTCTTCCTCTTTCTC
>NW_002987083.1:308584-311320 GCF_000006295.1 Pediculus humanus corporis | reverse complement strand
AGAAAAAAGGTTTGTATACTTTACCATTATCCATAGGTGATGTATCAAAGCCAATACTGAGCGAAGGAGGTGGAGGGGGAGGTGGAAGGATTTCGTTATAACTTTTTCGAGAATTTTGAGGCTTTAATTTTTCAACAATATTTTCTTGAGTCATGGTGTGATTTATTTTATGATTTCCAGAACGTATCTAAAAAAATTAAAAATAAAATTTAATTTATACTTATTCAAAAACAAAGGGTAAGAGTAAAAATAATAATAATAATTACCTTCTGTTCGTGTTGCAGCCAAAGATCCTCTTCGTAATAATATAATCCATCGTTAATAACTTGTTCCAATTCTTGACTCATTTTAACTCTGGACGTCCATTTGGCTGTTCTATCGTGACCTTCGTGTTTAGGAGGTCTATTCGATTGATAATTTTGTGTTACAATCAGCAATTTGTCTATCTGATCATCTGACAATTCGTAGTCTTCGTCATCATCGGACCTGAAAACAACAATGAACCCGCCGTGAATATTTGTAAGAGTAGAGTTGTCAGGTTTCAAATTGTTTTAATACCTGAATAATCCGGGATAAAATTCTATCTACAAAAATTAATTTCAAATTTATTTATAATCAAAAGCAAAAATAATAATAAAAAAAAAATTATTAAAAAATTATTTTATTCATTTTTTCGAAATGCAAAACTCAAGTCAGTCGAGTTATTAACTAAATAAAATTATTTTCTTTACTTTTTTTTATATAATAAGCTCGTATTTAATGCGATAATTTTTTTTTTAAAAATAATTTATTAATTAAACAATAAAGAATTTTTTTTCGATGTCGATCGATATATATATTCAAATAACATAATTAAAAAAGTTATTTTTACACAAATAATTTTAAATAATTATTTTTTATTTTTAATTAAAATCTACTTTACGTTTACAAAAAAAAAATTTCTTTTTTTCTTTGTTTTTCGATTGGTATTTAAAAACTATTCTTGTCATTAATGTCAAAAAAAAAATTATTATTATTATTTAAGATTTACTATCGATTATAAATTATTAGCAAAAAAAAAAAAAAAAAAAACAAAATAAATTTAAAATTTAATTAAACATTTAACGAAACAATAATAATAATAACGTGTATTTTAATTACAAATAAAATAAAATAAAAAAAAAAAAAAAAAAAAGAAAAAGTAAATATTTAAGAAAACGAAGATAAATTAAATTTGTCATTTTATTTTATTAAACAAAAAATAAGTTTACTTAGTTTTATTTCCTTAAAGAAAATAAAAAAAATTCATGAAATAACATGCAGAGTTCATTATTAACAGTGTCAACATGCAATTAAAATAATAAAAGAATTTTTCTTTTTTTTTTTGTGTGTTAGCTTTCGTTAAATATTAACGAGTTTTTTTTTTTTTTTTTTTTTTAAAGAAGCAAAAATAAACATATATATATATATGTACATACATAAACATAAAGAAAATTTGATGGAGTTTAACGGTCACAGGTATTTATAACGATGCAATCAAGTCATCACCACATACCACCACACACTATATACGATCATCACACATTATTTTTTAACACTAAATACAACAACAATATTTTTTCGGTTGAATCAGGTCAGTTATATATATATCCATACATATATTTAACATCAAATAAACATGTGACATATTGATATTGAACAGAAGAATTAATAAAAAAAAAAAAAATAATAAAAAAAATAATCAATTTCGCTCTTGAGGTCTTACCAATCCGTGAATGTGTTATGACGTCCCTGAGGAAGTTGCAAATCTTCGTCGAATTGAAAATCCAATTCCTCTTTTTCATTTTCACTTCGGGTAAATTTTTTTTTAACATCTTCGTGATTTTTTTCCCGAGGAGGTTTGACTTTTTTTTTAACCTGATAATTTTATTCCGTTTAATTTATTTATTTTTTTTTTTTTTATTAAATAAAATTTTAAAAATAAAAAATTTTGTTAAAAATTACCTCGAACCATTGTTCTTCTTCTGCTTCCGCTTCCGTTTTCATCGATGAAAATAACGTTTCTTTTCTACTTGACGAATTCGTTTCATCGACGTTTTTATCACTATTATTATTGCCTTTAATTGATTTTTTAACTTCGTTTTGTTTTCCTTTATTTATTTTATTTTCTATTTTTGATTTCATTTCTTTTTTTTCCGATTCTCGAACTGAAAAGAAATCTTTTATTTATTATTTTTCGCATTTTTTATTATTGGATTTTGTAAGCAAATTTTGCACCAGAATAAATCACATAAATAAATTTTTTCTGGGAATAATTTGCCGAGTAATTTTAGGCATTTTAAATTAAATAAGAAAATTAACATAAAGCTAAACTTCTCAGTGCTAATGCCTACTGCTCAATAATAATAATAATAATAATTAAACATTTTTAGAAAAAAAAAAAAAAGAAATTTCTTATTACCTTCTCCATTTTCTAATATTTCTTCACCATCTGAGAGATCACCATTTGTTGCATTCACGTGATTTACAGGCACGAACTCAGGAACGTTTGGATTTAAATTTTCGTACTGACTTTTATTGATATTAGAGGGTTGAAAAAAGGGAGAATCGGGGAGAAAGGATGGCAAAGGAGAAAATGTGTGAATTAACGGAGGCGGAGGTATCATAATGATCGGATTGGAAGACTCGTTTCCGGGAATTTGTGTCACTTTATCGGGTATGGGCCACCTCGTAGTTCAGTCTTGGTTCGAACTATAA
>NW_002987083.1:304079-308362 GCF_000006295.1 Pediculus humanus corporis | reverse complement strand
TGTAGCCTTCGCTATCCATTTTTCGTCGAAAGAAAAAGTCTCGTTCCAAATTTTCACTACTAAAATAATATTCTCTATAAAAAAAAAAAAAAAAAAAAAAAAAAAGTGTTTAGCACAAACAAAAAACATAACTTTCACAGGAAACAAAATTTGACAGGAAAAAAAATAAATAATAATAATAATAATATTACATTTGTTTTTTAACGTAGTCGATTAATGTAGGCTCGTTTACTCTCATTGACTGAAAAGAAGAATCTACGTATACAGGTATGGGTTCAACCTGCACATAGGGTATCACATATGGCGTTCTGACTAAATTTCCATTTAATTTTAAGGGCTGGAAAAAGAAAAAGAAAATATAAGTCAAAGTAATTTTTTCAATTTAATGATATTTTTCGCGATTTGAAAGTCATTAAAAAAAAAAAAAAAAAACCAACAGCATAAAAAAAGTGGGTAATAAAATACCCGTTGTTAATTAACATTTAACAAGTTTAATTTTTTTTTTTTTTTGTTTCTCATTACTAATGACATTAAAATTCTTTGATAAAAATTAATAAATCGAATTAATAATTTGTTTACGTTTAATTTACAAAAAAAACATACATTTAATAAAAAAAAAAAAAAAAAATTTTTTTTGAAAGAACAATTCTTTAAAATGTTTATATTTTTTAATGACCATGAGCGAACACAATTTTTTTTTTTATTCTATGCCTAAATGGACTTTTACCTGGTATTTATTAGTTTACTTATTTAATTAAAAATTAAAATATATATATATATATATATATTATTTACAATTTTAACTTTGTGTTGTGACCGTGAAAAAAAATTCATTTTATGTTTGTGTGTTTATTACGTGATGATGATTAAAATAACAATACTAGGTCATAATTTTAAAATATGAAATGGATATCAATAGTGGTGGCTTACTGTATATTCTACTGGATAATCTGGATAATCCAACGGAGATTTTTTAAATGAATTTTTATTGTTGCGTTGCCGTCCTCCTCTTCCTCGAAAAAACCGATAAGATTTTTTATAATTTTCTTTGTCTTTAAAATCTTTATCACGAGACTTATCATATTTTTCATTATCACAACTCTCGTGACCGTCCAAATGTTTTTCTCTTAAATTATTATTATTATTATATCGTCTCCTTTCATTTTGAGACTCTCTTCTCGATCTCATTAAATCTAAATCCAAAGGAAGCCATTTATGTTTTGTGCCTGGAAATTAATATATATATATATACAAACATAATTCAAATCAAATTTTAAAATCATGTCAGTGGAATCAATAACGTATTACATTCATCAGAGTATAATTTTTAGGGAAAAAATTTAATGAACAATTAAAATTAAAAAGTACGAATTTGTTTGTTGCAAATTTAAAATATTGGATAATAATTAATTTTAAAATTGCATAAGATAAAAAACTCGATATACAGGTTTATTATTATAACGAAATCAAAACTTGTAACAGTATGAAAACATTTAAATAAATAAAGGAAACGATTGTGTGGTCGACGTCTTTTTTTTTTTTTTTTTTTACAATTTTTAATTATATAATTAATTTAAATTTTATACGACTCTTGGTTCCTTTAATTCAAAAAAAAAAAAAAAAAATACCTCATGTACCTTATGTACCTTACTCGATCGAATGTGAGTTGGTTTATTATTACGAATTATTTTAAATTAAAACACGTTTAAATTATTATGAAATTTTTTACGCGACTATCGACTGCGTGCGTTTCCAGCTTGTTTCAACTTGTTTTCCAACTTGGTAATAATAATAATAATCGGTAGCAATGTACTCATTACGAGTGCGAGTGAGTATTAAAAAAAAAATTTTTTTTTTTTTTTTTAACCAATTAATTAAATAATTAATAATTACCTTTTTTAGATTGAGCAGAATCTTTATGGCTACTATTTATTTGAGACGACTGACTTTCGTCGCTGTCATCGTGATTCCCTGATTTTTCCTTACAATTTCCATTTTGTTTCGTTTCCCCATTTGTGATGACTCCCGATTTTTTTTTTTCCGACGTGTGTATCGCCTGTTCTAGAGTCGGCCAATCATCCATATCGGTAAAATCACTAGCCTTATTTATTTAAAAAAAAAAGAAAAGGTACCTTATTAAAATTTTCCTTTTGCTCATCAAGGTCGTTGAATAATTATAATAATAAAAAAAAAAAATTTTAAACTTACCCTCATATTTATTTTGCGACGATTTTTATTTGCTTTAACTACTGTAGGTTGTTTAATAGGTTTTTCACCATTTCCTGAAAAAAGAAAAAAAATAATTAATTTCAATTTTGGGAAAAATATCATCATCTGATACCATAAATCCAACATTATTCCATCAATAAAATATATAATAATTTGCACTTTTATATAAAAATTAATTATAGCATTACTTTCACACAACCACAAAAAAAAATCAGGTACAAATTCATTTCACATCAATTTAAACGTACCATTATCAATCACTATTTGAGAATATTTCATTTAAAAAAAATTTTATTAATTGAAATATTATTATTTTAATAAAATTAAAAATTTATTCCATAAAATATATTGAGCACAAGTTAACCAAAAAAACACAAATTCACTCAAATCGTTCGATTAATAAACCTAAAAAATATTATTAATTATAACTCTATTTGTCTCATTCTAAATAAATTTTTTTTTGGCCTTTATTTTCATTTAAAAAAATTTTTTTTTTAAAACTTGCAAATCAAACTACTACTACTAATAACGCGTTAAATCAGAGTTCGTGAATTTTATTACAAAATATATTCTGTAGGCAAAATAGTTTGACCGAATCAAGTGGCCGTGAAATATGGGCGTTTACTCATATCAAATTATTAAAGTACCTAGAAAGTTGTCAGTTAAAAAAAAATAAATTATTCAACTTATTAAAAAAAAAAAATTCGTAATACGATAACAAATTCCATCCCTTAATTCTACCCTCCACCCCACCCCTCCCCCTCCAAAAAAAACGAAATTTTTCAATTATTTTTAAATTTAAAACATTTTTTTAAACATCTGTAAAAAAAAAAAAAATTATGTGGCACGTAATATATATATACATAACTCAAACACATTTCCTTGCAGCAAAATAAAAAAAAAAAAAAATCTTGAGGTTTTTTAAATCAAGTATTTATGAATAAATTCGGTTATTTTAATTGGACCAGATTGGGATTTTTGTTTTCACGAAAAAAAAAAAAAAATTAGGGATTCTCACGACGGTCCTACCAAATACTTTAAAAATTTGTCTCCATTTTTTTTTGAAAATTTAAAAAAAAATTCCACTTCAAAGGTAACCAACTAATAATAATTACGTAATAATCAACGCAAAAGAATGAATAAAAAAAAAAAAAAAAAAACAAAAATTTAATTAATTACATTTCGATATTTCAGCCTTCAAACGTTTTTTTTTTAAAAATGATTTTAAGCTAAATTAATAATAATAATAACAATAATTTTTTTAAACATACAAAAATATTCAAATTCCAGCGACATCCATTAATTAATTTGTTAAATATTTACAAAGTATAAAAAATGTGCAAAATAATAATGATCGATATGATTTTTAATTAATCAGTATTTTTTAGATATTTAAATAAAAAAATAAAAATTATTACAGTAATGATTATAAATATTAACAAAAGTTTTTTAAGTAATAATAATAATAAATAATAATAATAATAATGGGAAGAACCTCTCCTGTTTTAATTTTTTTTTTTTGAGGCATTCCTTGACCGTTTTGAAATATAAGGTCGTGTGTATTACTAAAACGAAGTAAGTACCCTTCAGTCAACTTTTCTCTCTCTCTCTCACTCCCCCCTCTCTCTCTTTGCGACCGGTTTTTTTTTTCTTAAAATTAATTATAATTACATTTTATATAGTTTTTAGTTTAAAATATATATATAATAATTCGTTCAGTTACATTTATAACAAGTTTATAAAATTCAATTGATACCTCCTTAAATTCATAAATATTTTAATAGCATTATTAATAAAATAATTAATAAATTCATTCGGAAATATAATGAAACATAACAAAAACGAAAAATTAGCAATAGAAAAAAACTATTTACCTTTCCCCTCCCCGCCCCCACCCACAAATAAGAAACATTTCAATTTATTAAATGTATTATATATATACGGTCTTTAAAACGCCTTTTATTATGTGATTATACTTTTATTTATTTTTTTTTTTTTTTTGTATATTAATAAACGTTTTAAATCATTACGTTGTTATTATTATTATATCAAAA
>NW_002987083.1:286036-303498 GCF_000006295.1 Pediculus humanus corporis | reverse complement strand
TTAATAATTATTTATTATATCTATTATTGACCACGCACGCATTTGAACAAAAACAAAAAAAAAAAAAAACTAAATTTTCTATAATAAAATATTTTAATTATTTGTGGAATTTAGAAAGAAAAAAATCTTGTTGTATTCACATTTAAAGTAAAAAAAAAAAAAAAAAACTGTGAAAGTAGATTCGTTTTAATTATATCTAAACTAAATTAACTGATAAAAATTACAATTAAATTTAAATTGGCGTAAAAATTTTAGCCTTTGAATAAATCGCAAACAATAAACAAAATAACATTTTTAATTATTAACTCAATAATGGATGGAATTAATTTTTTTTTCCTATTAAATTTACCTTTAAATACTAAATAAATAAATAAAATAAGGCGAAATAATTAAAATCGAATTTACAAAAAAAAAAAAAAAAAAAAAAAATTATTTTTATGAATTATTCAAAGCCACAATTAATTTAATTAATAATGACACTTATTTATTATTAAACATTGAATACTAATCGTAAATAATAATAATTATTATGTTAAATATTTATTTATTGCAAAATTTATTCGCAAATATTATATTATTTAATTCCCATCTTTCCATAAAAAAAAAATTATTCTACTTTTCTCCTTAATTTTTCAAACGTTAATAATTGTTTTATTAAAATTGTTACAATTTCAATTATTATTAATAACAAAAACAAAACTTGAAGATTTAAAAAAAATAAGAAAAAAAAGAAATATGTATATATTGTTATTAATAAAATAAATAAGTAAGTAAATAAATAAACAATATTTATATAATTAATATTTAAAAACAAGTTAATTGAAATTTAAAACTAATAAAACAAATTAATTAATATTTTTTCACAATATTATTCACTGTGACTAAAAAAAAATTAAAAAAAAAATTTTTTAAATTGAATTGCACAATATCATCATCACTTTTACTGCAATTAAAAGAGACTCAGTCAATTGATTAAAAATTGATTAAAATTAAAACAAAAATCAATTCAAAGTTCAGGTGTTTATTTTCTGTCAATTTGCCTTTTTTTTTTTTTTTTTTTTTTTGCAACAGCAGCAGCAACAGCAACAGCAGACGCGTCAACATAATCTATTTTCGTTTAAATTTATGACGTAAAAAAAATTAAGAAGTTTACTTTTTGTAAAACAAAATGCAAATTGTAAAAAAAAAAAAAAAAAAATCATTTTCTCATAATAATCAATTCTCATTCTTGAATAAGTAGAGTAAATTTATTTAGAAACATTTTACTTGGAAAAGTATAAAAAGAAACAAAATAAAAACAAGAAATTTTTCAAAATAAAACAATCTCCATTGAAATACCCAGAAAAATTTAAATGTTTAAAAAAAAAAAAGTAAATATACAGAAAATATACTGAAATATATGTTTTAGTTATTGTTATTATCTATTTAAAAAATAAAAAAGGTTTAATATTTATGCAGTGACACTTTCATTTCCTCTATTCCTGTCTAAAAAATTATGATGACTTGTGAAAAAAAATTTTAAGTCTTATAAAAAAGAAGGTAATAAATAAATTGAATATATATCGTTATAGCATATTGCATTGTTAATAATAATAACATTTCTAAATTCAATGCAAAAACACTTTACTAATATAAATTTTTGAATAGAATAAACATTCAGCCATTTATACATAACACAATTATGTTTAAATAATTGACAAGGTTAGAGTGAATTAAATGTTTTAAAATAATAATTTTTTTTTGATTTGCCACCTAAAAGGTGATGATGTACTTAAAAAATTTGACGTTTGATTAATTTACTCAATTAAATTTGGTAAAAATTGTGAAAAAATATTATTATAAAAAATTAAAAACTTTAAGGTTGTATAAAAGTTATCAACTTACCTTTATCTTCTATTTGACTTGTGGCAAACATATCATTATCCTTCTCAGATTTATTGGAAATAACTGTAGATAATGGAGCACTTGGAATGGAATTTATTGAATTTCTTTTTATTGTCCAGGGGTTAACTTTTGGCAGTGGAGCTTCAATATACTTTATCTTTTCTACAGTTGGTGGTGAGGATGCTTCACTAGGTTTTGCTTTGGCACTTCCTTTACTTTTCTCACTAGTTCCTATATTGGTGATTTCATTATCATTCTGATTTTGATTAATTTGTTTTTTGTCACGGTCACCTTGTTTAAAACGATTCGGTCTAGAGTTAATTTGAGGAAAATCATCTTGCTTCCAGGCCTTATTGGTTGCAAACGCCGGTTGCTTATTGGCACGATTGGAAGAACCCGTTTGTTGAGCCTTTACTGTTTTTTCCTTAACAATTTTGGGTTGAATGGTTGAATTAATATTTTCTTTATTATTTTCACCATTATTTCTAAAATTAATGACAGCGTCTGCATATGAAATGCCAACTGTTTCCCCAGAAGATCCACTATTGGATTGATCTACAGGGGCCGCCATTTTGATGTAATCACGAGGCAAGTTTTAAAAGATATTTAACTGATAACTTGTTTAATAACAGCAGAATTTTTAAATTAAACTACACCCAAATACTTGTTAATAAATTGATAGTGCAATAAAAAAAAATTAAATATTAAATTTTAATAATTTTTTTGAAAAAGTTTGACAATATGGTCGCAATTTATAGTGCCTGCCATCTTGTACAATTGCTTATGTAGCTTACTACTAGGAACAATTGCTAATCAATTTTATTTTAAATGGTTTACAGCAATATAAGTAAAGTTTAAAACATTTAAAACGGTAGCGTTTTTCAAAATTTGAATATTACTTAAGGTTATCGTACTGACAAGGTCAATACTTATGAAAAAACGTGCACTCACAAAAATGAAAAAAGAAGTTCTTGAAGAAATAATAAAATCCACCACGTTTATCTACATATTTATAAAATACATGTGAACTATGCTCATTGCTTTTGTAAATTGAAAATAATTTAAATGTCTAATTTATGAATAAATCACAGTATCAGTCTTTAAATGTTAACCAGAAAAACAACAACCAATTACTGCACATGGCGGCACGAACGGAAGTTCTTAAGTTCTTTTTTTTTGAATTAAAAAGTATTTACGTGGTTTTGAATCTCGCTTAATCAACGTAGTATCTATTTTAGATAACGGCGGCAAAAAGTCATCGACAATATTTTGTAAAAACTATCAAACAGTTTTGTAAACAATCAAGTACCCAAACAGAATTTGCTTATGTATAAATTTTAAATTTTAAAAATTATTATAATATTGAGTATTTTATTATAATTAAAAAAAATTTTACGGCCCTTTTTATATTTACATTTTTATTGAAATATTTATTGCTTTACCGTAATTAAATATTATTCCGAAAATTTATTTTAAAAATTTTAACTAAAAATGAAAAATAAATTAACAATTACTTACGTTATAATGTGAATTATTAAAAAAAAAATTTTTTTCAAATTAATATTATTTTGATTAAACTGTGATTGTAGAATTTTAGTCTTAATTAAAAGTAAATTTTAAATGAGGAATTGAGTAAGTTAATATACCAAAGCAAATAATTAAAAATTTATCATTAAAAAATTTTTAATAATTTTCGAACTGGATACGTAGATAAAAAACATTTTTTTATAAAAAATAGACAATAAATAACATTTTTTTTAAAATATAAAAACTCTATGCTTATTAATACTAGTAAACGTGAATAATCATTGATATTTTTTACTTAAAACATGATATATATATACATGTATTTTTTTTAAATTGTTAATTTATTTTTCTATTCTAATGTTGTTACAATAAAAAAATTGAATTAATAAAAATACAACACGTGGTAAAGAATTGTTGAAACAATATTATTGACTTAGGTTTCACCATTGACATGCTCAGCTTTCTTTTCATTTTTATAATATTTTGCTTTCAATTTTTCATATGCATCAATAATTGCTAAACTAAAAATAAATAAAATTATTTATCTGATACAAAATTTAAAATTTCAATAAAGTTATAATATATATTAAATACCGAAAAAACTTTTGGTGTAGTAAAAATGCTCCTATATGACCAGAGTTTAAATATCGAACTTCAGAACCTCTCCAAAGATCCTGAAAATCTGTTAATCCATCTCTTGGAACATAAGCATCATCTTTTGCTGTGACTGATATTATTAATTCAGTATCATACTAAAAAAATTTTTAATATGTATTAAATTTAAATTAAAATATATCACAAGCATAGAATTTAATGTTTTGTAAAAAAAAAAACCTACAGGTATACTAAAATTTTTTAAATGGGTACATTCGTCCATAATCCCACACATGAACTGTAATGCTTCCAATTTTTCTTTATCAATTTTATTTTTTCCATCTTCGAATAAATGAGAATTTTCTTTAGTTAAAAGTTCCTTTTCATTATCTTTAGTTAATAGTTCCTTTTCATTTTCCTTGTTTTTTAAAAATGAGTATTCTAACAATTTATTTTTCGTTTTTTCCAAACTTTCATTAACGATTTTCCCTGTTAAACCTTCGACGGTGAATAAATTTTTTAAATCTTTTTTTATTTTATATTCTTCATTACTATTTATATTACTTCTATTAAAATCTAGAGTTGAAAAATTCGATATATAATTTTTATTTCCTTTTTCGCTTCCTTCAAATTCGTTGATTTCCGTTGACGTTGATAGTTTTTCCACTCTACTCAAACTTTCGGGATAATTTTTTACAAAATGCTGGCCGGCAGCAAAACAATCATGCTAAATATCAAACATTAAATAATAATATAATAAATAAATTTCTTTCATTGAGCCAAAAATGAGCAGCAAACCACTAACTTTAAGTAAAAAATTTTTAGTTAATTCTAATTATTTTCCCAATTATTTACTAATTATACATATATAAAATTATTTTAAAATACTTTTTGTTAATTATTTAAAACAACTTTTTAACCGTGTGAGAAATGCTCCATATTTTTTTTTGTTACAATTTGTTATTTGAAAATAAACTTGTTTCTTGTAATATTAAAAGTATAAAAATTACTTATTTACATTATCAATAATTTTCACCATGTGCTTGATTTCTTTGCAATAGCTTTCATCGCTAAAATATTGGTGTTCTAATAATTCCCAATTAATGGCTGAGCTCATAACTCCACGAGTGAAAACTCCCGAAGCTGTAGTCCATGATAAACAAGGAACTAATACAATAGGCTCTGGAATGTTGGTTGCTGCCAAGGATGCCATCTGAAATCAATAACATTTCTATTAATATTTTTTTTTTTTTTTTTTTTAAAACTACCTATGCTAAATAATAAGGTTACATTCGGTTTTTAAAAAAACAGAAAATTTTAAATACTCACATGACCTCCCATTGATATTCCTGTTAAACCAAAAGGTCCAAAACCATTTCTTTTACACCAATGAAATAAAACCAAAGATTCAAGTATCAGACAACCACCCATTACAAAAATATCAGACACATTGTGCAATGATGACCATCTATTAAGGCAAATTAACAATACAATAACATCATCATTAAACTTTTTCAAAACAAAATCCTTTTTTTTTTTTTTTATAACAAAAAAATATTAAAAAATAAACAAACCTCTGATCTTTGGGCTTTCTAAGCCCATAAAAAGGATTTTCTAATAATAATGCTCCAATTCCTGCTTCTTTTAGTAAAGGCTTAGCCATTAAATTACGTCGCCTAAAAAAAAACTGAAAATTCATTTTACATCAGCATCAATATGTGCAATACTAAAAACATCAAGTCATAAAGATAATTAAATAAACATTAAATATAACAAATTGAAAAATACATGTAAACTTTTAAATATTGAATTCTTATGAATGATACAAATAAATCGAAACTAATTTTTTTATAAAAGAATTTTATAAACCATAAAATACAAACATTATAAAACATTTTTAAACAATTACAAAAAAATTATGTATTATTATAAGTTTTTTATAAAACATTAGTTGTTACTGAAAGTTATGTTTAAAAACCATTTTAATATTTGAAAAATTACAGATTTAAATGTTTTTTAAGGTAAGACAATAAAAATATTTGTTGTGGTAATAATTTTGAGGGATACTGTATAACAGTTTCCAGTGCAAGACAGCCATTGAAAAGTAAAATTAAGTAAAACTTTAAGTTAATTTTGAAAAACATCAATTAATAATATTATTACATTAAGTGAAAAATAAATTTAAAGCTATGAAAATTTTTAATACACTTACATGATCTCCTGTTCCAGCCAAATGCAAACAGACAGGTTTATAATGTGATGATTTCCATTTTTTAGGAAGTAACATTTGAAAATATGCTGTTTTAGAAACTTGAGGTAACAAACCAGGTAAGTATTCTTCGAATGGAGATAAAAATTGACCTTCTAATAAAATACTATCTGAATAATTGATTTCTTTCGTTATTGTAACTGGGTAATCTGTATCTACTAAAGGAAAACATGTTTCTCTTTTGGAAACTATTTTTCGAAATTCGAATAACCTAAAAATAAAAATAATTTTTTCATTTTCATTACAATTCTAAAATAAAACAATTTATTATAAACTGAACATCATAGAAAATATTGATACAAAAATTTTAAGATTTATGTAATTATTATTTCATAAAAATTTAAATAAAATCAAATTTAATTTCAAATTAATTATTATATTTGTTTTTAAATATAACCTACTTCTTAAGGTTCTCTGGTTTTCCCCAACCTTTTTTGAAAAATTTTGAAATAACCAAACTTCTATAAGCTGTATCTAACCTACTTATAGGCATAATATTATTTTTCAATTTTTAAAATACATTTAGTTTTTATAATGCTAAAAAATCTTTTTATCCGATTTTTTTTTTTATTTTTGAAACTTAAAAAATGCTAGTTTTGACTAAAATTTAGAAAATTTTAACTTGACCATTTTATCATAGATTGTATTATCGACTGGCACAGAGTAAATCTTCATATATTTACTAACACAATTTTTTCCTGACATAAACTATTTATAATTATTTCATCTATATTATAAAATATAGATAATAAATAATTTTTAAAATTTAATATCAAAATTAAAATATGTCATACAAACATATATCGAAATAAAGTACTTTATGTAGGCTTAATTTAAATATGTAAAAACCAAATTTTAGCTTTCCTTGAATGTACAAAAAAACGATTCTTATATTGTACAAAAAATTCATTTTAAAACAGAAACCATTTTATTTAATTATTAAAAAATATTTTTAATACATAGAATTGAAATTTTTACAAAATAAATAACTGCCATATTTTTATAAATATTTACATAATATAATATATTGATAAAAAAGTAATGCATAAAAATAAGTCAAACTGCTGCTCCTAGCTGTAAAATAGGTATTAGTAAATTAAAAGCATTTTTAATGTGTGATAATGACTCTGGTAATACATTTTCTACATTTTTATGAATAGTTTGTAATTTATCTTGATCAATTGACATTGATTTTGTAAGATTTTGAAACTTTTCCCAAATTGAAACAACTTCCTTGGTCATGATATGGGAAATTCTGCAAGATAAAAAAATTATTGTTACTGTAATTGAAACATAAAAATATACATGAATTTTTAAAAAAAATTACTTTGATAATGATTCTATTTCCTCAACAGTTTGCCTGTGTTCTCTTATGGACATCACTTGACCAGTTTTATGAAACAAATGAATAGTAGCAGCTGTAATTTGAGCTATTGCCGATACTAACTTTTGCTGCACAAAAACATAAGAAACATTTTTCTCATTGAATGATTTAAACCAATTTTGAATTTCCATGTGTGCCTGAAATACATTAAATTTATAGTTTCAGATATCGTCTTTTGAACACATGTGATTTAATGACTGTTATTAAACTTATAAAGTATTTTC
Organism: Pediculus humanus corporis; assembly: GCF_000006295.1. Classification (NCBI taxonomy): domain Eukaryota; kingdom Metazoa; phylum Arthropoda; class Insecta; order Psocodea; family Pediculidae; genus Pediculus; species Pediculus humanus. The sequence continues at coordinate 295,616 of NW_002987083.1, read as the reverse complement.
ACCTTTATCAAATTATTAATAGAAATTTCATTTTTGAATGGCTCTATTGCTCCTTTTAAATTATTTTCAAAACTTTGAGTGGTTGTAATATTTGGTTCTAATTCATAAGTAGCACACAGTTCGTTAACTTCTTCAAGAATGTCATTCAAATCTGCTACTTCATCACTATTCATTGCACTTTTAATTTGTTCTAATTTTAGTTTACATTGATTTGATAACATTTCAAGTGATTCTATGTACACACCTCCTGAAATGAGTAAATTATTTTTATTAAAGAATATAATAAAAAACCCAACTTAACAGTATTATAATCAGTGGATAATTTTTTTACAAATTATAAAATATTTAAAAATTTTAAACCTAATATATATGAATTACAATTTTTATTACCCTGAAAATCATCAAAAATTCTCTCAAATTGACACTTTTTTTGCATTTCCGACTCTTCAGATTTTTTTATTTCTTTGCTCGCTTTGTCACTTATTTCTTTTAAAATGGGTGATAATGATGATTGATTACTAGAAAATAAAGCTCTTTTATTTCTTAAACCTGGATCCCCTTCTTGTAACACTTCTATAGTTTTTTTCCCAAAACTCTCCAAAGTATCAAGCCCTCCCGTTATAACTTTTGCACCTATTTCTTGAATTTTTGAATGTTCTACAATTTTACTTGTTACATCAACAACCAAATTGGGTAAACCTAATAAATTTAAATCAGGCAAAAAATTTCTATTATCATTTTCAGCAGGTGATTTAGCTACACTTTTCCTAACTTTGTCACTGTTTTCATTTGAATTATCCATTCGTGCTAAAGTTTCAGGGTCAGGTACACCTAATCCAACTTCAATCGCATTTGATATTCCTTGTGTAACAGCAGAAGCTTTATCTAAAAGGGTACTGATTCCCCAAGAGCTCCATTTTGCTTCTTTACCAAGGTCAGAATTTACTTTCTTCTCTTCTTCAAATTTTTCACCTTTAGTAACTCCTCTATTTGTGTCAAAAACATTTTTGCTAAATAAAGCTTTATTTTTTTCTGAAGTATGTACTTCTTGACTGATTTTGTGACTAGAATTTTTATTTTTTTGTACAAATTTGTCTGTTAAAACTTCATCATTTTTATCATCGTCATTTACACTTTCCCAAGCATCCCAACCCCAATCATTAATTGCATCACTGTTTTCTGAATCTAATTTATCTAAATTTTGAGAATTATTATCTGAATTTTCATAATTATCACATTTTTCAGTTTTTAAAACACTTCTTGATTCTTCTTTAATACTCTTAAATGATGAAGTGTTTTCAAGCTTTGAAGATGAGGCATTTTCTAGAACAGAATCTGAATCTATATTTACATCAAAATCTTCCCATCCATCTTGTTCATTTGAATTTTCGTCATTCTCTTCTAGATTTGCACTTGTGGTTAAATTAAATTTTACATTACTATCTTCCTCATTTGAATATTTTTGAGAATAATTTAATATTTTATCTGATTGAATATTTTGTTTTTCTTTATCATTATTTGAATTTGAATTGTCACTCTCTGAAATATTTTCTAAAATATCACAATTTTTTTCCTGTTTATTATTATCTTCATTCTTTTTAATATTTTTTTCAAATTGTTTAGATTCAGAAGAATTGTTAACTGATTTTGTTGGCTTGCCATCGTTTGAGCTATATGAAAAAGAATTTAATTCAACATTATTTTTTACCTCCTCATTATACAAACTTAAATCATCATTTTCTTTTTTAATTTCTTCATATTTGTTTTCTTTCTCATCACTTAATAATGCATTGGAATTATCAAGGTCATTTACAACTGAAGTATCATTTTCAGATGAATAATTACTTTTTATAAATTCAATATCAGAATTTTCTGTTTTTTTCAAATTAGATTGCAAATCATTTAAAAATTTCATACTAGTTTCTTTTAAGTATTGTTTTTCTTCAACTGTGTCATTTATTGAATCATCATTGTCGATTTCATCCAATTTACATGTTTTCATTTTATTGATAGTTTCATTTTCAGATGCTTTAACATCAACAATTTTATTTTTAAGTGAATTATTGCCTATTTTAACAGTATCATTTACTAAATTTTCAAGCTTTTTATCTATTGTTTTTTCATCATCAGGTTCACTAGTCAACAACATGTTACTTTTTTCACTTTGATTGGCACTTTCTTTTTCTGTATCAGAATTTTCAAATTCAAGTTCTTCTTTTTCTTTTATTTCAGATTGGCAGTTAGAAAAATTTGAATTTAAATCATCTGAAACATTAAATTTTGATTGTAGAACAACTGGATTAGAAGAAGGTACATAATTTAAATCTGAACTTGTATCATCATAACTAAATGTATCACTTGATTCCGGATCATTGGTCGGTATAGAATTTTTAATTATTTCTTTAACATTAGAAGATGTTTGCTGGATAGTAAGCAAACTTTTATTAATATTTACAGATAAATTATTGGTAACGTCACGAAAAAAAAAATCAGATACAGAATCAGTAGAAAAAATTGAATTGTTAAATAAATTTTTGTCAGATTTAACCGCAGTTTTATCAAATAAATTATTGGAAGAATTTTTTGACCTGCTAGGTCTTTTTCTGTAAGCCACAGATTCAGTGTTAACGTTTGGTACATCCGATGATCGAACACCATCTTTTAAGTTTTCGTCAGCAACAATATTCTCGTCGTTGACATTTATTTCTTGTAACTTTGAAGACTTTTCTTTTTTTTTTAAACTTTCTTCTTCATCTTCATCAAACGATTCCTCTGCACTTAAAAAAACGTCACTATCATTTCCAGAATGTTCCATTTTTCTATTAACTATATATTTACGTTTATTATATTTTTACTAAGAGTAACCTAAAACGTCATTATCATATCAATAAGACAACTGTTCACATGCTTTTATTTATGATGACGTGTTGCAGTTTCATAGAGAAAAATTTTTAACATTTTATTAATAAATGAAAAAAATCATTTGAATTTTTAAATTATTTGTTTAAAAAATTAAAATTATAAAAAATTTGAGTAAAAAAGTTATTATTTTTAAAATTTTTTAATAAAATTTTTTATAAATGCTAAAAATATTTATCCGATGTACAGCTTTTAAATTTCATAGAGTTTTAATTTTTGTTACCTTATGAAAATTAATTTAAATCTATGCTTCGGTTCTTAGTGTCATAATTGATTTCAAATAATTTTACTAGATAATTTTAACTTTTTGTGTTTTAAGTTCATAGTTTTTGTTCGGAAATCTATATATATTTAATTAAATTGACGATTTAAACAAAGCCAAAATATTTATTTATTTAGTGTTAGTTTTGAGTTTTTCAAAACGTTAATAATATGAAGTTGTTAATGTTGTAAAAGTATCGTATTAATCACATGAAATGGTAAATTATGTTTTGAGTATTCATTTTGTATGTTCGTAAATGATCTAAAAGATATAATACTTTCATTATTTCCCTTGTTTTAAGGATATTTAATTATAATTGTTAATTCACGAATTACATTTTACAATAATATGATATGGACTCTGACTTTTTCTACCTGTTGCAAACAAAGGGCCAAGGCCTCACCTTTTCATAATTGAATTCAACAGGTATATTTAACCCTAGTATTGCTTTTATATTTCAACTTATTAAAACAAAAATTATTTTATTTTATATTTTTTCATGAATTTAATTTCTTATTTTTATTTATTATTTTAATAAATTTCTATACTATAATAAAATATTTTAAATATATATATATATTTTTCTTGGAGTTTAAAAATTTTTTATTTTGTACTTGCTGATTGAATACTTGGTAATTATTTTTAGTATTAAAAAAAATCTTTTTAAAACTTTAATTTTTAATACATTATCTTAAATTATTGGAGAATATAATAATAATTATTATTTGTGTCATTTGTTAAAATAAAGCAATAATTATTAATCTTACAAATATTACCCAAAAAAAAAATTTTTTTTAAGCATAAATTTTTATTTCTCATATTTCACAAAATTATAATTATTATTATTTCATGAATATCATTTCCTACAAAAAAACTTTTAAAAAATTAAAAATTTTATATTTACTTCATCTTTTAATTGCCTGAAATTCCTTTTTCAATTTCAATTTTTGCAAATACTTAAATATCTTAATTTAGTATACATCATTTATATTGTACAATATCGAGATTGTAGAATAGAAATTATTTTTGAAACAAATTCAAAGTATTTTTATTATTCTTTATATTTAATTTTTTTTTACTAGATTTTAATCTGGGTGAGGTTATTTAATTGATTTTACTATTATCTAATTTAAATATGCATTTAAACACCACCCATATGATTTCATTCAATATTCAATAGATCATGTTACAAAATGTCACATATATATTTATGTTAATAAATAAAGTAAAAAAAAACCTAGTCATTAAATGTACTAATCTAATAATATAGCTTTATATTAATTAGCTTATTTTTTGTGTAAAACTGAACAAAATTTTATAAATTAAGTAAGTTTTTGCAAAAACCACCAAAAATTCCGCCAACTTGTGTTGCCTTTGGCGACATTAAATTGTTATGCAACATACGCCCAAGACCCTAACGTAAAAACCCCGCATTTTTCAATTAAATGTTTCATTAAATATTTTTTTAGAAAGAAAACAAAAAAGAGAAAATTAATAACAGCATTTCTCAATTAGAAATTAAAATATAACAACATAAAAATTTTTTTTTTTTTTTTTTTGTTTTTCCAGATATACTGAATTCATCTTCAATGGTGATGGCTGGTAAAGATGGAAAAGAAGAAATAGTTAAAGAAGGTTTTATGGTAAAGCGCTCTCAAAATAAAAAACGTTTCACTCCTGTTAATTATAAACAACGTTGGTTTGTTCTTACAAAGAACTATTTAATTTACTATGATGGTGATGGTGATGTAAGTAAATTTTTTTTTTTTTTTTTTTGTATGATCAGAATGTCAGAATATCATGAAAATAAAATATTATTTTTCAAGATTAAGTAAACTAACAGAAAATACGACTAATTACTACACACTATATGGCCAAAGTTTAGTTTTGAAAATTTGATTGTTTTTTCTTGATTACGTTAATAATTTAAATAAATCCTTCCATATAAATGAACACTTTAAATAAATAATTTTTATTTATTTTTTTCCTAAGCTCAGATAATTAAAAATTATTGAGAAAATAACTTTTTATTCAATTATTACAACTTATCTATAGTTATTAAAGTTATTTATAACTTTTTGTATGGTTTTTTAAAGATAATATCAATCACCCATAAGAACTTGATTTACTGCGTTTGCTTTTGATTGTTTTACTTATTTTGTTAATTTCCGCTATGACTTTGTTAATTTATTTTACTTAAATACTGTGACCAATAAATAATCTACCTATTTTTTTTTCGAAGAACATTTGCTTACGAATTATTTATTTTTAACAAATGAGTCGCTTTTTAATACGTTTAAATTCAAAAATTTATTTTATTCGAATGTTATTTATTTTATAGGGATTATTCCTATTTAATTTTTTTTGTCTTTTATAAATTGTATTCTGTGTTTTATACTAATTTGACATTGTTCGTAAAAATATTAGATGAATGAATGAAATTAATTTGTCGATTAAAAGTTTTCCATAATGTTAAAAAACAATTGAAGCTTTTGTATGGTTTTTTTTTTTTTTTTTACGGTGCGCAAGGTTTTGATGCGCGTAACGCCTTAAAAACCTCTCAAATATCAATAAATGGAAAAAAAAATTTCACGATTTGAGTTTGTTTTTATATTCAGTTATTATTTTATTATATATTTAAACATAAAAAGTTATATACGGAATATTTAAACGTCGCACCAGTGTTTAAAAAAAAAAAAAAAAATTAATCGCGTTTAAATTTACGTCACTTGTTTTAATAACGTTTAATAAAAATCTTTACTTAATTTCAAAAAGAAATTTTTTTTTCGGAATATCAAATCTCGAAAATCAATAATTTTTGCACCTTTTTAACAAAAAATAAAAAATAAAAAAAAATTACGAAAAATATCGCGAGAATTTACATTATAATCGGTTATCATTACTATGAAAAATTAAAATGATAACAAAAAAAAATCGATTAATTATACTTTAAATTTTTTTTTTTTTATTTAAACAATTAAATAAAATTTTGTTGTGAGATTTACGCGAACCTGTGTCATTAATTAAAAATAATAATAATAATAATAATAATTGGTTGAAATTTTATTTACGCCTATAAAATTAGAAAATAATCAGTGCGTTAAAAAAGTGCGTTTTATTTTCTCTTCTTTTTTTTTTTTTTAATTATTTTCAATTATTTTCGTTGTAAAATTTTTTTTTTTTTTTTTATTATTATTATTATGTATAAAAAAAAGGGGGGGGAGGTCTAACGTAAAGAAAACGGGAGTGGAAAATATTTGAACGGGAAGAGGGTTTTTTTAAACAAAACTATAACGTTTAGAGGGATTAAATAAAATTTACGGGATCTGAGCTCTCATTCAAAACAGTCACGCCTATATAAAATTGTCATCGGGTTTGTTTTTTTCTCTCTTTTTAATTTTATGTTGTTAAATGTAATAATAAAAAATAATAATAATATAATTCATTTAATAATCACTTAACGTTAATTAAAATAAAATTTTATAATTTTCAGAGAAAAAAAGAAAAAGGAAGAGTTTTATTAACTGGCGTTCACGTCATCGAATCAGCAAAACTTTCAAGTAACGGTGAAGTTAATACTCTGTCCGATACTCATCCTCAGGGGTACCCGTTTCAAGTAGGGTATCAAGAAAACGATCAAAAATATATTTTGTATTTGCTAGCCGAAAAGGATCAAGATAGAATTGATTGGATTCAATCCATTCGTAGAGGTTAATATACTACGTATAATAATAATAATAATTAATTATGGTTGTATAAGATTCTTCCAGTGTAATAATTTTTAATATTTGTAATTTTAGTTTGTTTAGATAATTCTTTGAAATCTGAAAGATATCACAGAGGTGTCTGGTCAGGGAAACGTTGGTCTTGTTGTCGTTTGTCCAACCGTTCTGCGAGTGGTTGTAATATTTGTTCGTCTTGGTCGAGGGCTGCACTCACAACCCTATTGAGACAATCCTCGACAGAAAGCCTTGTAAAAAATAGTCCGACTAAAGTTGAAGAATTAGGTAAGTGTTCTTTTTTTTTAAAAGCTTAAATTTTAAATTTAAATAAAAAAAAAAAAAACAATTGATTATGGAAGATTTACCATAAGTTTTCTTTTCGCCTACACTTCTTTTCTCTCTGGTGTTATTACCTGTTTGCCCACGTCATCATATTTTTTGTTATTATATAAATATTAGCTTTTGTTATTTATATTTTGTCTTTATAAAACTCAGCATTCCATCAAAGTTTGAAACTAACTTTTTTTGACTAATTGTTTTCTTTCTTTTTTTTTTTTTTACATAGAATCGTTTGTTTCAAAATCAAGCCTGAATTGCAATAGCATTATGCCGGGCGGTGCTCCTGGCACCCCCTCTTCCAAAAACAAAATTCCAGTAAGTTTTCTAATCTTTTAGCATATAAAAACTAAACTATTTTTTATCGATATAAAATTACAAAGTGTTCATTTTAAATTTCCAAATCAATTTTTTTTTTTTTGGGTGAGTAATTTTAATTTGTTATTTTAAATGCTTACCTTCAATGTACAGGAAAAAATCATGCTCAGGCCCAAAGTTGTAGTTGCTTTATATCCTTTTAAAGCAATCGAAGGGGGAAACTTGTCTCTCGATAAAGGTGCCGAATATGAAGTAGTCGATGATTCCCAGGAACACTGGTGGAAAGTTAAAAACGCCTCCGGTGTCATCGGATACATTCCTAGTAATTACGTTAAAGAAAAAGAATTATTAGGTCTTCAAAAATATGAGTAAGATTATTATTATTATTATTATTAGTAATGTAATAAATTTAAAAATTATATGAATGGAATAATTAAATTTTTATCGGTTTTTAGGTGGTATGTCGGTGATATGTCTCGGCAAAGAGCGGAATCTCTACTTAAACAGGAAGATAAAGAAGGATGTTTTGTTGTAAGGAATTCTTCAACTAAGGGACTCTATACACTTTCCTTATATACAAAAGTGTAAGTAAATTAAATTTACCTTCTTTTTCAAACGTCACTTATTAATTAATAAATTGATTCGAAAATTTAAATTTTTTTTTTTTTTTTTTTTTTAGCCCTCATCCTCATGTTAAACATTATCATATTAAGCAAAGCGCCAGAGGGGATTTTTTTTTATCAGAAAAACATTGCTGTGGTTCCATACCGGATTTAGTTAATTACCATCGTCACAATAGCGGAGGGTTGGCATCCAGACTTAAAACGAGTCCTTGCGATCGTCCAGTGCCCGCAACTGCCGGTTTGAGTCACGGTGAGAATAAACCTACAAGTCTAATTTTTTTTTTTTTAATAAAAATAAATTCGACTGTATAACAATTTTTTTTTTTTTCGTTTCGGTGTAGACAAGTGGGAAATTTCTCCTACGGAACTCATGCTTCAAGAAGAACTAGGATCCGGGCAATTCGGAGTCGTCAGAAGAGGAAAATGGAGAGGATCGATTGACGTTGCCGTAAAGATGATGAAAGAAGGTACCATGTCTGAAGATGATTTTATAGCAGAAGCAAAAGTAATGACGTAAGTGTGACATTTTGTTGAAATTGTTGTACCTTTATTAACCAACCAGTTGTTAAAAAAAATTCATTTAATTTTTTAGAAAACTTCAACATCAAAATTTGGTTCAACTATATGGAGTGTGTAGTAAACATAGACCAATATATATTGTTACCGAGTACATGAGGCACGGATCTCTTTTAAATTATTTAAGAAGACACGAGCAAACTTTAGGTGCCAACGTTGGTCTTTTACTAGATATGTGCATACAGGTTTGCAAGGGAATGGCTTATTTAGAAAGACATAATTACATACATCGTGATTTAGCGGCTAGAAATTGCTTAGTAGGAAGTGAAAATGTAGTTAAAGTTGCTGATTTTGGACTGGCTAGGTAAATTATTCGATCGAAAAAGAAATTTTTTTTTTTTTTTTTTTTTTGTTCTCTATTGCGGTTCAATTATAAATTTTTTATTTTCAAATTATATTATCGAAGGTATGTTTTGGATGATCAGTATACGAGTTCAGGCGGTACAAAATTTCCTATAAAATGGGCTCCTCCAGAAGTATTGAATTATACTAGGTTTTCGTCTAAAAGCGATGTTTGGGCTTACGGTGAGATAATTATTAAATACTTTTTAATTAAATAAATTGGCAAGGGAAAAAAAATTGAAATTTTTAAATTTATTATTATTATATTTCAGGAGTTCTTATGTGGGAAGTCTTTACTTGTGGTAAAATGCCATATGGTCGATTAAAAAATACAGAAGTTGTAGAAAGAGTGCAAAGAGGAGTAATTTTAGAAAGACCCAAAATTTGTTTAAAGGAGGTTTACGACGTAAGTTTAATTTTTTAAAAAAGTATAAAATATGAGTTTTTAAATGGAATATTAAATATTAAATTTTTATTTTATT
>NW_002987083.1:256219-285542 GCF_000006295.1 Pediculus humanus corporis | reverse complement strand
AAAGCAAACTTTAAAAAATATTTCCGTTCCGTTGAAAACTTTTAATTTAAATTATAAAAAATTTAATGGAAAACCAGAATATTTTGATAAAGTTATGATAGAACTTAAATCACTCATGAGAAAAAAGGAAAATATATCGGAAGTAAACAAAATTTATAATCCAGACTATAAATTTTTTTCCGAAACGGGTCAAAATGTCAAAACCCTAAATCATCCCCGTTTGACTCATCCAAAAACGTTTTGGAGCAAATCGGAAGACGAAGATTTTTTTCCCAGCCGCAATCAGAAAACAATTCAAAATGAATTTAATCAGGATATAACCGGCCTAAATGTTTTTAAGCCTATCGAATCACAAATTTATAAATCGAAAGATAATTTGTATAAATCGGAAAAAAATAAAACGAAAGTGAAAAAGAAAAATAATAAAAAGGAAACAAATGAGAAAAGCATTCACGAAAGTTTAAAAATGCAAAAAATGAAAAGAAGAAAAAGTTTACCATTTCCGTGGAGGGAAAAAAATTCGATTCAAACGGGAAAAAAAAATCCCTTCGATATCGGTTACTACTCGACGGTGAGAAAACGAAAAACCGATGAAGGAAATTCGGATTATTATTTAACATCCATAAATAAAAATTCAAAAGTCGTTAAATCAGTTTCGGACGAATGCTTATACGAAAGTAATCACGAACGTCATTTAACCGACGGATTCTTAAAGGTACAAAGGTCAAAATGGAACAGGCTCTCGGTCACGGAACCTAATTCTCCTTATCCCAGTAATTCCTCAATAAATTCTAAATTAACTGAAAAAAATCACGGGATTTCCGATTCGGAATCAACGGAAAGCGAAAGTCCAGAATTTGACGTTAAAAAATCAATTTCCACATCCGTTCATTGGGAAAATAAAAAAAAAAAAAAATGGAAACATTCAAAAATATCAAACGTTCAGAATTCATCGATGAGTTCACCTTCCAGTTGCGATTCTTATTATAAAAGCAAAACTCAAAACTTTTCCTCCTCGCAGGGATCCTTTACAAAAAACTCAACATTTTCCCATAAGAATTATTTTCTGGATAGGAAAAATATTTATTTAGATAATTCGAAAGAAACAAAGAATTTTAACAAAATCGGAGGAGGAGAAACAAATTCTAAAACATTAATAAAAAAATCAGAAAATTCGTGTAAAAAAATCGATCCGGATATTTTTCAACATTTACTAGAAGCTCTCATGCAAAAAAATCGTACGAAAGAATTGATGTCTCCCCAAAAAAAAAAACTTTTTACAAAATCATTACCGCGACGTTTTTTAAAAGAAAAGTCCGGGGAAACGCCGTCGAGAAAAAAAGAAAGTTGCGGTAAATCATGCGAAAGTCATACGGAAATGGAACGACGAGAAAATAAAACAAAAGAAATATTACAAATGGAATCGTACCTTAGAAGAAGAAAATCAGAAGAAGGTATGACGAAGAGAAGTAACGAAAGTCGTCTTGCATTCAAATCCGAGGTAGTTGGAGGTAACAACGTGACGTTGGAAAAAACATTTAAAAGTCAAAAATCGAAAAATCGAATCGACGAAGAATGCGTTATACAAATCGAAGATAAAAAACTTTGGATGGAAATATGTAAAGCCGTAGAAAAAGTCGATGCTGCAAGAGAAAAAAGAGAAAAAAAAAAAATTTATTAAAATCTGAAATTTAATAATAATAATAATAATAATATCAATTAATTTTCCGAGTTTAATAATAAAATCTTTCGGTAATAAAATAAATTATTACTTAATAAATTTAGTTAGAAATTATTCTCACAAGTAACGTAGGTAACGTGAGTCGTTTTTGTTAAAAAAAAATAAAAGGATTAATTAATCGTGGTAATAATAATAATAATATAGTCATTTAGTTGTCGTTTTTTTTAGGTCAATTTGATATTTTAAATAAATAAATTATTATTATTATTATTATTATTATTATTATTACGTTCGGATGAGTATAATAAACCAAATTTATAAATGTATAGCTTAACTCCAAAGAGGACGCAGTTTTTATTTAATATTAATTTTAAATAAAAAAAATTTTTTTAATTAGATTTTATTGTATTGTTTTATATTTTTAGATAAATAAATGATCATTTTTTTTTTTTTAATTGTTTTGACTCTTTCATGACATGATGATAGTTTATAAATAAATTTCTGGGTTTTTTTATTTTTTGGGGGGGGGGAGTGGGGAGGGGAAATTTTTCGATCTGAGGTGGAATAAATGTAATCCTATCTATCACCTGATCATACATCACAATTTAAATTTAATACGAATTCAAGTTGAAAAAAAAATAAATAATGGAAAAAATATTTACCTTTTGTTTTTTTCCAATGAATTTTTCAGGATCGACGACAGGTACTACTAATAACAATAATAATAATTTTTTTTACACGTTAATATGTTAGTAAATAAAATTTTTCATTAGAATTTTAATTAAAAAAAAATATACAATAATTAAATTTTTTTTTTAAATAATTGTTTTTGTCCATTGTTGACATCTAAAATTTGCATATTCATCTAAAACCATGCTGAAACAGAAAAAAAATGTATATCAATAATGATGATGATGATGTTTTTTAATTAAATTTAAAATAATATAAATATAAATATACTTACAAATCATTGATACTTATTTCATAATTTTTAATACCGTAATAATTATGTGGTGATTGTTTTAAAAATTCAACACTTGCACTTATTTTAGTTATATTATGTGGTAACCATGAATTTGGAAATTGTGATGTTAATGTAGCAGCCGACGTTTCGTCATAAATACGAGAAAACCATTTTATCGTCGATAAATCCTTATCAAATCTGTGAGGTCTTTTATATAAACTTATTTTAACCGTCCTGAAAATAATAATAATAATTATAATAAAATATATATATACATTTAAATGCAAAAATTAAAATATACATACTTACTTTGTAAATGATATTTTCAATATATTTTGTGCATCGTTTGCCAAATAAACGGAAAATTCTAGAAATTAAAAAAAAAGTAATTAAAATAATGAATTTTTTTTTGTTGTAAATAATTCATACATACTTGGTTTTCTTTGATAAATAATTCCAGGTATATCTATTTTAATTGAAACTAAATTCTCAGGATTTTCATTACAAAGTCCATCAATATTTACTGTTGTCCTTTCATTTTCTGGTAAAATGAAACCATTTTCTAAATATTTTGAAATCGTCAATTTATAACATTGAACACTGAAAAAATAAAATCAATTAAATCATTAATTAAATTAAATTTTTCAAAATATTACACATCATTTGTCAATGTCTAAAGTCTTAAATATTGTTCTTCATATATATATATAAATTTCCCCCCGTGTGGAAAATATTTATTACTCATGATTTAAAAATTAAATATTTTATAACAAAAGTTAATAATAATAAAAATGTTATTAGAACAATACATACGAATAAAACGAAACGAAAAAAAATAAAATAAAAAATAAAATATTAACACTCATGGTGGAAAAAAAAAATTTATTTTTTCACTTGGCTAATCATACAAATTATTAAACTAAAATGCTTGTAATTCAAATAAAAGATAAGATTAACGAATAGAAAAAAAAGAAACTAGAAAATAAAACAAAAATAATGTTATAATCTAGATAATTTTCGTACCGAACAATTTTTCAAATCAATGTGAATCAATAGGATGAATCAGACATTTTGTAACAAAAAAATTTATGTTAATGCGTATTTAACATAAATACGACAAAAAAGTTTCTAAAACTTTTGGCGGGCATTTTGGCGAAAAAAGGATAGAAAAAAAAAAAATGGCGGCATACGACAATTGTATTTCATTGGTAAAAACAATAGACAATAAATCAAAACGTTTCTCGAATGGGAAACAAACAAAAAACCGAAAACTTTTAATAATAAAAATTTTAAATAATTATTTTTCATCGATAATAATTAATAAAGGAAAATTTTACACCTTAAAAGGGGAAAAAAATTTTTTTTTTTATCTTAAGTACTATATCAATATTTTTATCACATACTTTTTCAAACGTTAAATATAATTCAAAGCCACATCCGCAAAATATAATAACAATTTTAACATTTTTATCAATTAATAAATGATTTGTTAAAGATTAAATTTAAACCATACTCAATATTTTTAAAAATATTGTTAATTATTATATATTTTACGGTCGTTATATTCACTGAATTTAATTTTTTTTACGCGCGCGCGTCCATTATTAACCATGCCTTAGTTAAACACACATATATATATAAAAGTACGTTATGGTATTAATCAGTAGCGACGGAAAAATTCTTTTCAACTTCTTTAAGTAATATTATTATTATTATTATTTTGTTTTTTTAAAATGTAATTTGATACGTAATTAAAATGACGACCAAAAGGTTATCTTGTGATTATTTAAAAAAAAAAAAAAAATCCTGACTGCTTAGCTTGATAATTTTTTATGGACTAGACCAACGAACGAACGTACATTACGTCACATTGAAATCCATGTTATAAAAGAGGAGTAAACTTGGCAACATGTAAAAAAAAAAACAAAGAGAATTAAAGGAAAGAAAGTAGTAAAGCCGTGGCGGTCGAGCGGTTATGGTTTAATGTTGAGGTTAAAACGTGAGCGTATTTTATAAAAATTTCGATTTTTAACAATTATGTGTACATAAAAAAAAAGGTGTATTTAGTTGTGATGAATTTCAATATAACATAAATTAAATAATTTTATATTTTGTGAATTATTTATTTGACTTATTTCGATAAATTATTATTTAAAAATTGAGGCTTACTTGATATGATACGTTTTGCGATTACTTTGTACCTGTTGCAGTTTCCGACGCCATATTGCTTTTCAATTTTTTTTAATTGTATTACAAGGTAAATAGAATGACCAAATTTTTTTTTTATTATTTTATATTAAAATGAAAAACAATTTCACGTTTTGTAATTTTACTTATTTGTTATTAAATTTAAGTGTCACAATATCACATAACATTTTACTTAATTTTGTATAAAAAAAAAAAAAAAAAATTTCTAGTTTTTCAAGTATCGAAATTAACGGTTGTTTTACTTCCTGAATTCTTCTTTGTAACAACCATTTTATTTTTAATGTTTTTTTTTTTTTTTTGCTTTATTAGCAAATCGATCTTTTTTTTATTATTATTATTATTGTATTTAATTTTAAATTCATCAGAAATTGCATATATATGTATAGATAAAAAACATTCAAAAGCTTTTTCTTCTTAAGAAAAACCAATCATCGACTTTGTTTTCACAGTAATAATAATAATAATAATAATAATAATTCCTAATAAAATTTGTTTATAATAAAAACACATAAAAGGATATAAGTAAGTTTTTGTCCACCATGATAATAAATTTTTAAATAGGGATTTATTATATAAATAATATTCTCTTTGATTTTATTATTATTATTATTATTTTCAATAAAGTTGGAACGATATTAACAATTTATAGAATTTGTATGAAAAGACGTTTTTACCTTAATAGGTAAAATCTCTTTTTTTATTAACTTTAAAGTAAGACTTTTCTTTGAACCTTTAAAAAAAAAAAAAAAAAAAAATTATTACCTACAAGTTTTTTTTTTGATAGTTTTTGATTTTAAAAATTAATTTTCTTTTTCCCCCCCTCAATATTGTTATATTAATTTTAATTTATTTATGTTAGTTTTTAATAAATTAAAAACGTTGAAATTGAAGCTCTCTGACAAAAAAAAAAAAAATTAAATATTGTATTCTATGTATATAATTACAATTCTGGGGATTTGTTGTTATTATTATTATTATTATATGTGAGTGTTGAATGTTTAAATGAGAGAAAATCTTTTTTTTTTTTTAATAAAATATTAAATTATATAAGATTTATGCAAATATGGCTTGTTTTTCGACTCTTCATTACATCTTAAAGGATTTTTTTTTTTTATTAAATTTGCATAGTTTTTAAATTTCCTTAAATTAAAATATAAACTCAGACTTTTTTATATTATTTTTTGTTTTTATATTAAGTTTTCGTTTTTTTATTAAACATAAATATAATTTTTTTTTATTTATCTCATAATATTGTGAGTAACCATGGTCATCCCCCCTATTTAAATAATTACATTACAAACAAACGCCATTATGGGGAATTATTATTATTATTTTTGATCAGTTTTTATTTAAACAAAACAATTTTTAATAAATTTACTTACTTACTTACTTCGTCTTATTGTTAACTTTATTCAAATAATGATAAATTATTTATTTTGATTTAATAAAAATTACTAATAAATATTTGTAAAAAATATTTTGTTATTAAAATTTTGTGTGGTTTATCTCTTTAGTTTTTAAATAATATTTATTGTATTTTGTTTGTACTACAGATAAATTTTATTATTATTATTATCAATTATTAATGTTTATACATAATGTTTTAACTAGTCACTATTAATTACAAGAAGTTTAATACACATTTGTATTATAACAAAATAAAAAAAACCGGAAGTGGGAAAAAAAAGGAAAATTTCGATTAGATCGATGAGGAAAAATTTTATTTCGTTTTATTATTCGACTAGGAAAAGTTTTTTTTTTTTAAATTTTTATATTCATTCACGAGTTTGTTTTTTACTTTCTTGGGATATTTAAAAAAAAAAAAAAAGTTCAGAAACTACTACTAAGTGTCATTAACACTGGGAAAGATATTTCTGGAGAGAGAGAGAGAGAGAGAGAGAGAGAGAGAGAGAGAGAGAGAACGAGACGACGATTCAAAGAATTTCAAGGATAAAATATTTTGTCACATTAAATAGGAGTTAATAATAATATTATTCAGGGATTATTTATTATATATGATTTTTTTCAACGCAAATAATCATTTACCAAAAAAAAAAAAATATACTAATTTAGGATGGGCGTTTCGAATAATAATAATTATAATAAAAAAAGTTTGTAAAAAATACAAATCTAAAGTTAACAATGGTACCAATAATTATACTCATATTGTTATATATATATGTGTGTGTGTGTGTGCGTATATGCAATTCGATGATGGTGTAAAAACGTGATTTTTTTCATTATTATGGTTAAATTTAAGTGAAAAGACACGTTTTTTACTTTTTTCTTGTTGTTCACCTGAATTTTTTCTTTTTTTTTTTGTTCTTTAATTATTTTACAATGCATTTTATCTACCTATTCAATAATACCTTATTTATTTTCTTGCGCAATTCTTTCAGTTTCTTTTTTATAATTCTATTTACAATGCTACAATTATAAATTCAAAATAGAAATAATTTTTCCCCAAGAATATTTTATTATTTATATCATTATTATTTTTTAATTTATAACGTACCTTTCTATATTTGTAATTTTTTAATAATAATAATAATATTTCAATTAAAAAATGTTATACAAACATATTTGAATGGAGGTGTACTATTTGAAGACTTTCATTAAAACAAAAAAAATCGATAAATTAATGTAGAGTGTATATTAATAACACGCGTAAATATATTTATAAATAATAATAATAATAATAATAAACAATATCTGGGTATTTTAAATTGCATTACGCAATTGGGTATTGTTGTTTTGAGTTAATATAAAGTCATCATATCATAATCAATTTCAAATCGAGCAATAATTATTGTAACGAGGATGATTAAATTTACATTATTCACCATGATTAAATTATTATTATTATTATTATTTTTTTGTTGAAATTTTTCGACGGATAATTTTAAAAAGTGCAAAGTCATAATATAAAATTTTAAATCGTTAAAAAAAAGAAGAAAAGATTATTTATATTATTTTATATAAATTTTGATTGTGTTAATTATTTTATGTCGTTTTAGAGTAAAAAAAAAAAAAAAAATATTATTATTATTATTACCTTTTTGATGAATTCATCTCTTCATTGATGTTTTCTCTTAAGATGTATATTTGTAATGGATTCATTTGTTATAAAAGTTGTTCGTCTTCGGTTTGTCGATCATTCAAAGGTTGGCATCAATGATTAATTTGGAAAAATCGATCCAGGTCGAGCTTAAATATTTCCTTTTATGTTTTATGATGTATGTACCTGTTGATACGATTCGTTTTAATACAATATTGATATTCCAATTGAGTCCCTGACCCTATTAGGAATATGTGTTAAATTCCATGAGTGGTTTTTACAATGTCCCTCTGAATGTGAGCAAATAATACAATTTCCTGTATATTGTTAATTTATTTTTTTTTTCCCATCATTTTATTGGTTTTTTAAAATCACTCCTATTATACGATAGAAATCGTTTCCGTTTTCATGCTTCACATTTCGTCAACTTCGATTTCTAAATTCATGAATTTAAAAAAAAAAAACATTTTCTGGTTCTTTCACCGTTGCTGTACTAGGAACATAGACCCGTCATTTTAAACAATTTTTTTTTTTTTTTTTCACGTTGTCTTATCATAATGATCGGTTCATTGGTTGATGATGCCTTCATACAACCTGGTTTGTTTTTATTAGGCTTTTAATAATATTGAGTAATCCTCCATTGTGAGTACTACTTTGTCAAGACGTGATTACTCTAATTTTTACTTATCTTTTCGATAAAGTTTCCACCTCAGGTATTTTTTTTTTTTTAATTTATATTTTTCCAATGTTAGAGATCCGGAAATGAACAATACTTACAGACTAGTAAATCTTACGCAGACGACACATATGAACTCACGTGTTTTTTTTTTTTAAATTGTCTTGAATTAAATGAAGCGTTCAAATTTCTTAATTCTGAGCTTCTGTAGTTTCTATCTCGGTTTCTATTTTTTAAATATCATTATTGAAGTTGATACCTGTGGTTATTTCTAATATTGATTCTTGTAGTTTCTATCTGTAAATATTTGCAAATCAATCATTATTTTACCAATCGTATTATTATTATTATCGGTAATTACGAAACCAACCTAATCTCCCGCTACTTTTTCTTATTATTATTATTATTGTTGTTGTATAAACACTAAATTGATATTTTATTATTTAATAAAAGAACATAAAATGTTATAAAATCATTTACGTGAATAATTTTCTTCTTTTTTTTTTTTTAAATACGCGATTTCAAACTATTCAGTTTATTTTTGTGTTCGATAAAATTGAAATAGTTTGGAAAAAACAAAAAATTTTCCCTGTAATTCAGTGAAAATTTGAAAATAACTATTGAGTTTTTATGTATGACATACACGTCAAAGTCAATTAATTAATTTAACAAAAAAAACATTTTTTGTTTGATAAAGAAGGTTGTTGGTCAGGTATAACGCAAATATAATTTGTCTATTAGTATTTATTGCTTAAAGCATTTCTGAATTTGGCACAATCAAGGCATAATTGCATAATTTTTTCCTTTTTAAAAATTTTTCAATTGCTTAATAGAATTGCTGTGCGTATTTAAAGCAATCTTAATTTCCGGTTGTTTGTATTTTTTTTTTTTTGTTAATAATACATTTTAAATCTGTAGGGATTCTCTCGGATTAATTATAAAAATTCTGAGGGTTAAAATTGTAAAAAAAAAAAATTCTGGGCGATATAATAGACACTCCCTGTACAAAAAAAAAAAATAGACCTGTTTTTCATTCAAAGATCTTATAGGTAGTAGTAGTAGTTGTTACCCTTGAAAAAAAATAAATTAAAAATTGAAATTTTGTCAGATTGAGAGCGTCAAATCCCATGTCAAAGCAATCACTTTTCGCCATTTTTTTTTTTTTTCTTCTTACTTTTCGTATAGGAAATGTACAAAGTCTCTGAAATAAAAATCTAAATATAATTATATGAAAAAAATAATAATAAAAACAACGTTTGTTTCACGTTACGGCAATGAATTTTTTTTTTTTTTTTTTTTTTTTTTTTGTTTGGCAGGCGTAGACATTTTTTTTCATAAGTTTCCGTAATTTTTATTTTATTTTCGATAAGTAAATTTAGTTTCCTTGCCGTCACAATTCTAATTGAACTATTAAAAAAAAATATTATTATTATTTTTAAATCGACTGTCTGTCGTAAATTGAAATCGGGGTGATATATCCAAACATTCTTCTTCATCATGTTTTATTGTAATGCATAATAATCGTAGGAATAATAATAACTATTATTATTATTATTATATAATTTAATTCTTTTATTTTTGTTTTGTTTTTGTAGGAAAAAAAGAAAATGAATGGTAATAAAGTTGTTATGACGCAGACACCGCACTCGTTTCAAAGTGGAGCCTTCAGCTTTATAAGTTGCACCTCAGGAAGAGAATCTTTGCCTTTGGATGAAAATGATTTCACACAAACGATCGAAATTAAAACAGGTAAAAATAAAATTTAAATACTAAATAACTAAAATAAAATAACTAAAACACGAACCTAAATTTTAGTCGTTACGAAAGTCGGTTACACATATACTCTTGAAATGTCACCACACACCACTTATTATTATTATTATTATTATTATTGTCATTTAGCAAAAAAAAGAAAAATCTATTTACACGTTCAATTTTATTAATTTTTTTTATTATTATTATGAATATTTAAAATTCCATCGTCGAAATATAATTATTACGTCATAGTTTGAAAAAAAAATGTTTTCCCGATCGAAAATTGTACATCAATTCATTTATTTCCGTTTCCTGTTTTCAAAAAATTTTTATTTTTATCATTCGCTGATAAAATGAGTTGTGTGTGTGTGTGTGTTAGTGGGGTAAACAGGAAGTTAACATCAAACAACGTCGAATGGATTTAACTTTTAATATTAATATAGGAAATACATACATACATAATAATAATAATAATTCAGTAATTATAAAAAATATGACAAAAATGAAAGTTTTTATTTACAATAAGCTACCTATTTAATAAATTTTAAAGTACTTGTCGTACGGCTAGTAGTGGTGGTGGGGGGATGAAGGGAAATTTAACTGAAAATTGGGAACGATGAAGTTAGAAGGGAAGCCATGAAGGGATTTGAGAGGGGAGGGAGGGGGAAATACGTTAATTTATTTAAAATTTTTTTTTTTAATTAATTCGCTCTTGTTGTTATTATTATTATTAAGTATTTATTTTATTATTTATTAATTCAATAATTTTTTTTTTTTCACTCTGATTAAAATAAAAATTGTTTTTCGTTCCGTGCTATGAAAATTACAAGCAATGGAAGTTTTTATTAATATTTTTTATAAAAATATTATTAATAATTCTTTCGTTTGACTAATAATACTAATAATAATAATAATAATAATAATAATGAATTTGTCGACCGAATTGCTGAGAAAATTACTTTTGAGAGTTAACTTTAACCGTCTAATGTCACGTTTTAAATGTGTGTGTGGTTTCAATGTCACCGATTACACTGTAATGAAATAATAATAATAATAATAATAAATGTTATTCTTTCTTTCTTTATAATGTTTTGTTAAAAAAAAAAAAATTTTTTTTTTTGTTTTAACCGTTATCACATGGAATGGTCTTGGAACATCTCTCCGCGAGTAATTTAAACATTTATTTAAAAAATAAATTATAATAATGTTTCTTTCTTTCTTTTCCACGAGTTATTATTATTATTATTATTATTATTATTATTAAAAAGTTTCATTTTCGTTTGGTCAGTCTTATTAGTATAGTGGTAGTAGTATATCAGGGTCTCTCAAAGGATGTTATGCAATTAACAACTTTTGCTCTTTTACTTTTTTTTAAATTCAAAAATACCCACGCGTTTGAATAATTAATATTTAAAATATTATATAAAAAAAACTACCTGACATTTTCAATTTTCGTCCTTTTAAAATTTCCCCTCTCCCTCTTCCCTTTCCACCCCCTTTCTCTCTCGTTTTTTTTTTTTTTTACGAATAAAATTATGTTTATTAAAATGTTAATTAAAAAAAAAAAAAAAATAGTTTTTTTTTTTTTTGCAATTTTCTATTGCGTAAAAATTTATTTAATGACCTAAAAATAAATAAATAATTTTTTTTTTTTTCCTTACCTTTGACAGAAACGAAAAAAAAAAAATTTCATCCTTTGAGAAATCTTCGGAAAATATTTCGTCGTAAACCCAGACGGTCGAGTGTGTCTGCTGCTGACTCTTATCAGACGGCCTCCCCAAATAATTCAGAAATTCCGTCGACGAATTTGGAACAGAGAAGTTGTTCGACTAGTAAATTACAAGAGGAAAATTCTGTAAGGCAAAAAGAAAAAAAATTAATTTTATGTTCCCTTTAGAATTGCAATTAAAAAAATGTTTGTTGTTGTTGTTGTTGATTGCAGTCACAAAATTTTATAAAAAATAATCGGCTTAATCCTGGATTGAGTCTTAGTCATGATAGCATATTTACACCCGACAGAGCCGACAGTGGCCTTAGTTCATCGGATTTGGGAAATTCCTCACTTTCTATAACCGTGCTAACAACTCCTTCCACGGTGAGTACGAGAAAGTTTTTTTTTTTTTTTATGAAAGCGTTGCATGATCTTTAGATTTAGGTCGTTTATGTGACGCTCGACCTTGGTCTTGAGAAAACGTATACATTTACAAACCGTCCTTGTTATTTTTTCTCCTTAGGAATTCACGATGAAATCTCAGAGTTCTTGTAGCGAGTCTTCACTTTTAAGTATAGGAAGTTCCGAAACAGAATTCAGTCCTGTTAAAAGTAAAAAAATGTCAGATTTGGATTTAGGAGTGACTGCTTATAAATTGAGCCACAATGCTGCTAAACATAAAATGGCTGTGAAGCCTAAGAGGAATCATGGGGCTCCCAGAAGTAGACGAAGAGCAGTGGTAAGTAATAAAAATAAATTATAAATTCGTTTTTCTTAGGTTGCGATCACTCACGTGGTAACAACACCGGGGGGATTCAATTCGATGATTTCGTTACGGATCCACTTTTCACCATAATGATGATGATGATGATGATGATGGTCGTTGACTGACTACTACCTTCTTATAATTTTACCCACCTACCGTTATTTAAACATTGAATCGTTAAATGTTTATTTAATGCTAAAATTTCTTTAACCTTTTTCTTTTTTCTTGTTTGAGGAAAATTATTACCGATTCTGAAAAAAATTTTCCATTTCACTTATTATCATTTTCTTCTCATATTTTTATAGATTTCAAAATCGCCTTTGCCGACTACAATCGAAGTGAACGAAGAGGTTAGCGGCGGCAGCGGGTTTAACGTGTCTTCCACACAAATTTATTCATCTGATGTTTTCAACGATCTGCCAATTCATTCCGTAACAGTTAAAAACGATAAACATCAGGAGGTTTCACTCGATGAAGAAGAAGGAGGAGGAGGAGGTGGAGGTGGAGAATCAAAAGCCAAAGAAGATGAAGGTTTAAATCAAAAAACTGAATCTTTTTTCGGAAGATTTTTATCGAGGAGAAGTGAAAAAAAGAAGAAAAATAATAATAATAATAATAATAATAATAATAATAATGAATGTAACGTCGAAGACGGGGAAACGACAGAGAAATCAAACGCGATTGTTAAAAAATTATCCAAAAGAGGGAAAAGTCCAAATCATCGCCAAAGAATTGAACCGATGGAAATACCATCGAGTCCATCACCGAGTAAAAGTTGTGATCAGGATTTTGTCGATAAAAGAGTTCCTCCTCATTCATCCGCATCCCCGAAAAATCAATTTTGGCCTAATCTGATTAGTGACAATAATCCATTATTAGTTTCTACTCCCGGGTCAGAAAATAATTATAATTCTTTAATGGACGACAATAAAATTTCATCAGATTTTGATGAAATTTCGTATCCGGATAATAATAAATTTATCAACGTCGTTAATCCTTCATTTATAAAAGAATTAACGGATTCTGTGAATTTGCACGCAAAAGACGATTACGGTAAGCGGAAAATTTTCGAAGAAAATAAAGAAGAAGAAGAAGAGGGAGATGAAGAAGAAGGAGTAAATTATTTGAAGGCAAAAAGACAACATTCGGAAAATGATATAATCATAAGTGGCACGAGTAGAGAACAAAAGGAAGAGGAAATTGATGAAAAATCAAATCCACTGGAATCCGTCGTCGATATCTCGAATTGCGAATCTTTGACTATTCCCGTAAATTTCGATGACGACATTAAACCGACGACTGAATCCCCCGAAATAACAAATAACGTACACGAGTTGGGTTATGAAAATTTAGTTCAAATAGTTGAACTAGTGAAACAAGAAGAGGCTGCCGACATTGATGTTTTAGATGTTGTGAAAGAGAATACGGATAATTTATGTGGGAAAAATACAACAGAAGAAACGAACAAAGAAAAAGAAAACATTTTGAATATAAATCCTATAAAATCAGATGAAAAAATTATCGAAGAAAAAACGGACGAGAAAAACGACGTTTCGACGCAGAAAAAAGAAACGACGGAAGAAGTGTTAAAAATTGAACCGGTACGACCACCGGAAGTTACGAAAAGAGTCAAACCTGCCGTTTCGGAAAAACCGAAAGATTTGATAAGACTTGGAAAATCGGGATTCGTTAAAAGCAGTTCCATTAATATTGAATCTAAACCTCCAACCGAGGATTCAAATGTTAAAAGTGACGTCATCGATTCGAAATCTCGGATTAAATTAATCGAAAGAAGAAAATCCGAATTGATGTCGTTTACAGAATCCGCAGACAAAGACGGAAATACGGAAACGAAATCGTTTAAAAAAGAATCCGCAACATCCGGTCATCACGTACCGGTTTCCGCGGATTTTGAATTAAAAGAACATCATTATCAAAAAAAAATAGAGAGCCCGCACCAGCCACAAGCCGAGGAAACGCCGGCGGTTTTAAGAAAAAAAAGTATAACCGATAGATCGGGAGAACAACCGGAATTGATGAAAGTATTCGCTAGGAGATCATTAAAGGTGCGAGAATACGAAAAGGCGGTGGACGATGGTCAAAAATCCAGGGACAGCGACAAAGAAAATGAAATCCTCGAACAATCGAAAGAAGGAGATGGTAAAAAGGGGTTTTCGGACGAACGAAAAAAGTCGGGGGAAGATGTAAAACGCGATGAAGAAATTTCGAAAGGAAATAATAAAATTGGATGCGAAGTCAAAGTTAACATAACATCTCTCAAACCGGAAATTCAAAGCCGGAAAAACGTAATACAAAAATACGGAAGGAGTTTATCGGAAAACAACGTTAAAAAAATGGGATTAGATAAAAGTTTAGCAGACGAATTAAACGAGAATAAAATGAACAGGATTATGAATAAAATGGAAGTCATCATCGGTACGAATAGAGGAAAGGGAGAAGAAATGAAAAAAGATAATGATGATGAAAATGATTGTTGTAGTACAGGTTTTAAAAGGATTCAACAGAGGAAAGCAGAATGGGAAAGGAGAGCTCAACAAAGTGCCAACTAAATAATCAACCTGTACCTGCTGTCCAATCAACCAACAACCAACAACCGACGTACCTTTAAATGTTATCATTACGTGTTATCGTTATCGTTATTATTATTATTATTATTTTAATTTTATAACGAAAATTTTTTTTGTTTATATTTTATTCTTGTTATAAAAAAAAAATTCGAATTAAATTGAAAACAAATTAATATTGTTGTTATATATATATATTTTTGATATTTAAATATGAACAAATTTTTTATTAACTTCCCATAATCGTCGTTTTCCCAAATGCAATTTTTTTTTTTTTGTTCTTTTGTTTGTTTGTTTATTGATTTATGTACATAATTAATTAAATATATATATTTATTTGTTTATATAAAAAATTGTTAATAAATTATCACAGCAGCACACGAAATAAATAAAAATTTGTTAATTTGAATTGAAATGCGAAAAAAAAAAAAATTTTTTCCTAACCGTAATCAAGACATGCACACAAAATTTTTGTTATAAATAATTAATTAATATTTTTTTATGTTAGATTTTTAATTAATTTATCAAAAATATGTTTTTTATTTTGTGTTTCGATTCAAGTTAAAAAGAAAAGTGTACTTAATATTTTATATAAAATTATGAGTGCCTTTTTCTATTGTGTCTTTTTGTTTTGTGATTAATATAAAAAAAAACTAGTCTTGATAAAAATTATTTCAGCATAAAAAATTTCCGTTAAAATCTCGTCGTCGAATGTGGGGTGGGGAGGGGGAAGTCTCTTACACAATCATCATTATTATTTATATATTTTTATTTTGTATCACATATGATATAAATATATGTATGTAAAAACTTTTTTTTAAAAAAAAAAAATTTTTTTTATTCTATTCGCGTTAAATCCGCTCCCTCCTCTCCTACGATTCTCCGCCCACCCACCCATTTCCTAGTTTTCAAATTGTAACGGTTTACGTTTGTTTACATTATTAAAATAAATTTCGATTGATCGATTAATCGTTCGATAATCGAACAAAAAAATTTATAAACGTTATTGGATTTACGTCTTGTAATTCGAATTGTAGAAAAAGATTAACGTAAAACTTTTAGTTTAGTCAACTATAATGTTGTTGTTGCGTTTTTTAGTCATTGTTAGTAAAAAAGAATAGATTTTTTTATCAAAATGAAGTTTGAAACTACAAAGTTACATCAAATAAATATCTTTTCACGAGGAATTATTCAAAAAACAAAAGGATAAATGATCCAACCGCTTATCATTTTGATTATAAAGATTTAACATCGTCATTAATTGTGGTAAGGAGAGGAAGCCATGGTAGCAGACGACGAATATGTGGTTGATTAAATTTAGACAATATATTAGGTTTGATATTCGGAGTTTACGGTTAGTTTGAAGGTTAGGTAAGATATATCTATGATCACACGCACACGCAAAGGTAAAATAGGCCGCATGAGAAAGCAGGCATAGATGGCCTGTTCGCGTTCAAAATGGTTCACAGTCAGACCTAATCGAAAAAGATTTACCTCCAAAACCTTGATATAGAAGCTATTAGGATTTAGGTATCTGTCACGGGAGGGTACATATTCTAAATAGGAGGGGAAATTGAGAGGAGGGATGAAGGCAACAGAGCTGGCCGCTCAACTTAAACGCGCACAGAGAAGAGGAGATTAAACTACATGTGGAAGGTCTGTGGGTGTCGCCACTTATCCTTTTCCTACCCCCAAAAACATTTTTCCCGATCGTTACTTTTTTTTTAAATTAATAAATATTTTCACTTACCTTCTAATGAGAAATAAAGAAGAAAAATTTTAATCTTGTCTTTCAAGAAAATTGCGAGTCTTGGAGACATCACTAACTAATCACGCGTCTGTGCGATAAAATCCCGGACGTTGGTTTACCAAAATCCTGCGGGATTAAAATTATAAAATTAATAAATTATTATTACAAAATCGAATTCAACGGAAAAATTTTAACTTGAGTAGAATTTTTTAAAAATCTTAACTTTATTCATTAAACAATCAAATGTTTGTTCTTATCTTCAGTTCTCGTGATGGAGACTTGAATTTGTAATGAAGGAATTTTTGGAAACGGCGTATGGAGATAACTTCCTGGATGTATAGATTCTGGAAATTTAAAACTTTATTATTCATGATTATTACTAAAAAAATTTTAATTTCAACTTACTGATTAAAAGTTCATAGGAAATTTTTTTCCACTCGAATGTGAGCGAACCTTGCTGGAGTTCCACAATTATTAGTGATGGAACAAAACAAACACATATAAATGTGTCTACTACCCCATAAACCCTTATCAAGAAGGTTTTAAGACAAAAAACCAACGAACCCTTTCGGCATAAATAAGACGATAAAGGGTCAGTTGGGGTCAAATGAAAAAACAGTTACAATTCCATATAATCATAAATTATGTACCTTAAATAATTATTTTCTGTTTATTTGTTATGATTGATTGTTTCCAAAAAACCTTATAAAAATTCAATTAATAATAATAATAATAATAAAATAAATTGTCTATTTATTGAAAAATCGTTTATTTATTTTTTTATTATTATTTAATAGGTTCGTAAAGCAACGACGACGAATCACAAACAATCATCACACAAACATTGGTTCACACACACAACAAGGATTTGAGATATTTTTTCATTTTTTAAATATCTAAAATCCGAAATGTTAAACGTCGTGGACATGTTTAGAAAAAAAAAAAAAAAACATTCTAAAAGAACATTCGAAAAATTCTACATTACTAAGACGTAGAAACATTTTTATTTAAAAAAAAATTCTTTTTTTAAAAACGTGATTAATTAAATAAATAAGTTTTTCTGAATAAAATTTAAGAAAAATTTTGACAAAAAAAAAAAATTGTTTGTTGTTGCTGCTGCTGCTGCTGATGTTTCCAGTCAAATTTAACTTTTTTTATAAAAAATAATAATAATTAATTAATTAATTAATTAATTCTCGATTGAGTCTTAGTCACGATAGCACTTTTACTCCCGACACAGAAGAGGGAGCCGATCGACAGTGTCCTTAGTTCCTGTTTTCCAACATCTCCTTCCACTATGAGGGGACGAGAAAGTTTTTTTGTGTTTTATATGAAACTTTTCCATCGGTCACTGACGTGGTAACAACACCGGTGATTCAATTCGATGATTTTGTTACGGATCCACTTTTCACCATGATGATGCTGGTCGTTGACTAGCTTCTTATTATTAATTTACACCGTTATTTAAACTTTTAAAATGTTTATTTATAATACTAAAAACTTTATTTATATTCGTTTAACCTTTTTTTTTTTTTTTTTTTTTTTTTGAGAAAAATTATTTTAAAATGATGAATGATTAAAAAAATAATAATAATAAAATTATGATTCACGGACATTTTTAGAGAAAAAAAACCGATTCTGAAAAAGCTTTTCAAAAAAATCCTACATTACAAGTCGACTAAAATCAAAGTCAACAACAAAGAGGTAGGTTTAACGTGTCTCTTCCACACATATTTATTCTTTTAAAGTTTTTAACCATCTGCCAATTCATTCCTCACCATCAGTAAAAATCTATAAAGTATTAAGAGAACTCACTCTAAGAAGAAGAAGATGAAGGTTTTTCAACCGGAAAAGGGGGGGAAAAAAAAGTGGGACTAGATAAAAGTTTAGACGAGTGTAACAAGAATAAAATAAAAGTTATAATGGGAATGAATAGAGTTACGGCAGAAGAAATTAAAAAAAAAAGATAATGATGATTGGAAAATGAATGTTGTTGTTGTTGTTGTATACAGGAAAGCAGAATATGGAAAAATGAAAGGTCAACAATGTGCCAACAACAAGACAGCCTGTACCTGCTGTCCAACGTACATAATGTGTACTTTTGTTTGCTTTTTGAGCTTTTTTTTTTTTTTTTTACTCTTGTCAGTTATCTTGTCCTGGAAGTGTCACGTGATTAAATGATGAATACGTAGAAACCGGTGTGGAATCGTCT
The DNA here is from genome assembly GCF_000006295.1 of Pediculus humanus corporis. Classification (NCBI taxonomy): domain Eukaryota; kingdom Metazoa; phylum Arthropoda; class Insecta; order Psocodea; family Pediculidae; genus Pediculus; species Pediculus humanus. The sequence goes on along the minus strand of NW_002987083.1, from coordinate 266,176 downwards.
ATAAAGGCTAAAGCTAATGGAAATTTAACTTGACACGCACTTCGATATTTTTCAACTTCTTTCGGACACTGACCGAAATCTCCATTTTTAAGAGCCTCTAACACATCAGTGCAATTCTAAAAAAAAATAAAAAGGAAAACATTATGATTATTATTAAATGCTAAAAATTACCACGCATAATAATAATAATAATAGGAAACAAACCTTTATCGAAACTTCTTCTACTTCGTCGTCCAAACAAGTTGCCAACGAAATAGCAAGATCTTGCTGTTGGGGTTCCAAATAGTAAAGCATTCTGGTCCCTTGAAGTGTATGCCTTATTTTATGCTTGTGAGCATTTAGATATTCAGCATTCAATGTTTTGGCATTTTTATTGCTCCAAATGGGTTTCATAGTCTGGAACAAATAAAAATTACATAAAATAAATTAGGTTTATTTCGACATGATTTTTAATAGAATTACTGATATATGAGTAGTAGAGTGTGCCCACCTCGTCAATAACAGTGATAATTGGTTCCTCCAATTTTGATGAATGACTCTCTAAATACAGTTTATACCTAATTATGCAAGTGTGAAGAAGAGGATTATCCGGTTCTACTTTGTGAGCTCTTCTGATGGATTGAAGCATTAATAAAGCCTTTCCTGATAATAAACAATTAAATAATTTTAAATTAAAACGATTTAATATTATTCGATATTTAAGTGTATTTGGGGATTTACCTTTTCTATAATATATTTCGAAAGCCATTAAATGAGTTTGAATCCTTTCCGAAGCCAAATTTTGAAGGGGTTGTAAAAATTTTATGGCTTGCTCGAGAGGATCTTCGACGCGTATCAACCTTTCGGGTATGAGTTCGTCTTGTTTGGGAGCATCTGGTTCGGCGTCACCCTAAAAAAAAGGGAGACACATTTCATCATTATTATTATTGTTAGGTATAATACTATTATTAGTTTCTTGGGTAAATGTCACGTGATTTAAAATAGGTAAGTAAATTCCGTGAACTTACAGCAACTTGTTGTCTAGACTTATTGTGAAGTTCTTTTTTTTCTTGTTTTTCTTGAGCCTGCTTCCTTTCTAAATCTTCCTTCGCTCTCTGTTTTCTTAATTTATTTCGAATTTTTTTTAATTCTGATGGTGCTAAATTTTCTGCAATGTAAACAAAAAAAAAAAGAAAATTTTCTCTCAATTTTCAATTCAGTGTTTTGTTGCACATTTGCTGGAAAATAAAAATAAAAAAAAAAAAAAAAGAGAAAGAAGAGAGCGAGCGAGCGAGCGAGCGAGAGGGTGTTTTATGCAAGAAGACGAATAAAATCATAACCATGACCATAACAAACTAAATGAATAATTTTTTTTTTTGTTCGAATTTAATAATCGTCGGCCGAAGTTCGATAATCAGAGCGTAGTCAAACAAAATATTTTTCTCTTTCATTATATAATACACTAAAATTTTTGTGATCATGATCTAACAACAAAAAAAAAAAATTGATTATAAAAATCTAGCAACAAAAAAAAAATGTATGACATCTACTCTAAAAAATTACGTGTCGTAATTTAAGCATGTGTTACGCACACAAATAATTCTAAAAAAAATGTCATAAATTTTTTTTGCAAAAAAAAAAAAAAAGGTGTGGCAGGCAGAGTGGAAAAATCAAAAAGATGATCGGTTGTGAAAAATTACAAAAATTGAAAAATTATAGTTAAAAATAAAAGGGAAAAAAAAGAAAGAGAAAAAAACATGATCAATGGATGAATACCGTTCGGGTAGTAAAAAATTACTCAAGAACGCAATCAACTAAATACAACCAATTAAATTCCAATTTTTTTTTAAAAAAAAAAATGGAAAAATCAATAACTAAAAACAAAAAAAAAAAAATTATACTTAAAAGTAATGAAAACAAATAACAAAACAACTTTCAAGTGTAGTAATAAATAATAATAATAATGATAATGATGATAATAAAAGTGACTTCTCTTTTTTCAAAATCATATAATTAATGTTGTCTGCGTGTACTTAAGTACACTTTTTTTTTCCTTTTCCTTTTCCTTTCCCCCTTCCCCTCCCCTCCCCTCCCCCATTTATTATTGTTCTAATGAACGTCGTCCTTATACTTTTACTTAATTGTAAGAATGACGATGTGGCTGACACTCAAGGTAAAAACGTTTTATATTCTTTAAGAGAATCACATCCGACCGTTTAAAGTTTTTGCATCCACCTAAACACAACATTATTCCAAAACATAAATTTAAAAAAAAAAAAACATTTTTTAATAGAATTTAAAGACGAAAAAAAATTTTGGAGATGGAAAAAGGGGAAAAGAAACGAACGACTTACTACTTCCGGTTTAAATCGAGAATCGCTCTTATGGGAAATCATAAAAGAAAACCAAAAAGAGCCCTGACCTGCTGACTATGAAAAATACTACCATTTTTTATAATATATATATTTTGCATGTGTGTGCGTGTGTGCCTAACAAAATTATGTCAACCGAGGTCACGTGTAAGGTTGTCTACTGAAATCCTCAACATCCGGGAGGCAGGGTGGGGGGGTTAAACATTTCAATATAATAATTAAATCGAATCTTTTATTGTGTTTTATACTGAAAAAAAAAAAATTTATAGATTATGTTCAAGGCTAATAAATACATAGGGGTACATTAAGAGAGAGAAAGAAAGAAAGAGAGAGAGAGAGAGAGAGAGAAGGAAAACGGAAGAGTTTTCGTTCGGTTATTTATTTATTTTTAACAATTTTAATAATGTATTTTTTAAAAAGAAAAAAAAATGAAAGGGAGAACAGAAAAAGTTTTTTTTTTTTGAGAATGACACAAGATTGCACGCATGTTACTTAATTTAATTAAAAACGTCTTAATTTTTAATTTAAGTTTTTTTTACTACTCGCTACTCGCTACTCGTTTGACTATGTTGTCGTTATGTTATGTTACCGCCATGTCAGTAACCCAAAACATTCTCTCTTTGTTAAAACAAAAAAAATGAAAATTAAATAAATTAAGTAATATGAAAGGTGAAGAAATAAATCTACCGCCACGTTCAGCGTAATATGATTAATTAATTAATTAATTAATTAATAATTCATTCATTCAAGTATTGATAATTAATAACGTTAAAAACAAATTTGAATCCATGATAATGATAATAATAATAAAAGATATTAATACGAGTCAAACGTTTAGTTTTCTAATAAATATACTAGAGAGAGAGAGAGAGAGAGAGAGCATTAAAAAACGTTTTCGTTTTAAAAAGAAAATGAAAGAAGGAGGAGGAGGAGGAGGAAGAGATGGTGATGATAATGATGATGATAATGAGCTTAAAGACAGACGATTTATACTTGCCCCGTTACATTTATCTTTGTCATTATTATTATTATTATTATCATAACTAATTTTTTTTTATTACAACTACCTTGTATTTTATTAAATTTATTTTTTATTTTTATTTTTAATAATAAATTTTTTTAACTAAAAAAAAAATAAAAAAGAGAAATTTTTCAAAATTAAAAGAAAAAAAAAAAAATAATAATAACGAAAGAGAGAGAGAGAGAAATTTCAGGTGAAAACAAAAAAAAAAGAGGTTGAATGTTAATATTGTTCCTCGATATCTTCATGGCATTATCTACCGGAAGTTTTGCAGAACAGACAGATTTTTAGATAAAAAAAATCAGGTCTTTCGTTAAAATGACCGTTAGATAAAATTATTATTATTATTATTATTATTATTATTATTATTAATTTAAATACGAGATAAATTGAAGTTTAAAAAAAAAAAAAATTACAAATAACTACCTTACTATTTAATAACGTTGTTGTTTTTTTTTATGCATAATTTAAAATTTATGATAATGCTATCAAATGTGCATCTTTCTCTCTCATTCTCTCTCTCTCTCTCCCCCTCTCTGTCTTATTATATTATTAATTAAACAATAAAAAAGAGAAAAGTTCCAAAATCAAAAAGGAAAAACAATGAAAATGTTTTGTTTTAATTTGATCCACATAAATTAACACCTCAAGTTTTTTTTTTTTTTTTTTTGTGACCTCTGACCTATTGCAGCGTTCGATACGAAAACGATTGTAAATCAATTTAACTCGTATTAACGCTTAATAATAATAATAATAATAATGATAATGAAAAGTTATTTATTATTATTTTTTTTTTTTAATACTCTAAATAAGTTTTTAAAGTCGAGTTAAATTGATTTACGGTTTTTTACATAATGAGCGTAAAAGGTCACAGGTTACACAAAAGAATTAAAAGGTGTTAATTTATGTTTAATTAATAAAGTAAACGACTTTTTCATCATCATTATCATCATCACCATCATAGTTTTTTTTTATATTTAATTATTTATTTAATAAACGAAATAATTTTAATTTAAAAATTCAATTAAATAAACGTTTAATTCTTTTCAAATCGATTCATTCATCGATAAATCGATCGATCGATTGGTCGATTTTTTTTATTCGACGTTGATTAAAAATGGATTTAAAATGAATACTGAACACAACAAAGTGGGATGAATGCAATAAAACATTTTGGAGAAAATAACAAAAAAAGGATAAACGTAAATGTTATTCCAAAAAAAAACAAAATGGCGAAGGAGAAAGAGAGAGAGAGAGAGAGAGAGAGAGAGAGAGAGAGAGAGTAAATGAAAACCGTGAAAAATTCGACTAAAATTTAAAAAAAAAAAAAAACTTTCACAAAAAAAAAAAAAATCAAACCGAACAAGTGAATTTAAAAAAAAAAAAAAATCCAGCTCCAAAGTCAGATGCAAGCACGCACGCACGCACGCACGCACACACGCACGCACGTACAGATTTTCTTCTACATTTTTAAAAAGAAAAGATATTTATCATGGATAAATTTAGATAAACCTAAATATTAATAAAATAAAATAAAAAAATTTTCTTTTTTTTGTTTATTATTTACGGTCCACGCCCAAATAAATCCCAAAATAATATTAATTTCCCGTGTGAAACCTTAAGAAAAATTTTTTTAAGGTACGAGGGTATGCGTACGAAAGAGAAGGGGACGAAGAAAGACTCATTCAGGGACGAAACGTATATAATATGTACCAAGGTACGATATATACGATTACGGTTTTTAATAAAAAAAAAAAAATCAGTCGGTAGGTATCTCGAGATTTTTTTTTTTTTTTTCTCCCACGCGACCGCTTTCCAATAGCCCCGTGCCTGACTAGATTGTTGTCTATTTCAGTCTTACAGTGACCGCCAAACCACGAAAACCGGATTAAAAAAACGACCACCTGATATTTTTATTTTTTTTTATCATTATTATCAGTAAACGCGTAAATAAATAAATAAATTAATTTATTTATTTATTATTTTTTTGTGTGTTTTGTTTATTAATTAATTTATTATTATTATTTTTTTTTTATATTTCGTTAAAAATAAAAAAATTGAAAATGGAAAATAATTCCTCGAATCGTTTTTGATTTTATATAATAATAATAATAATAATTGTTATCATTAAAAACGTAAGTAAATCATCATTATTATTATTATTAATATTTTATTAGAGCATGAGCTCATACGTAATCAATTATTTAAAAAAATATTTTGTACATAAATTTTATTCATTTTAATAAAAATTTTTTGAATGGAATTAAAAGTAAATAATTGTAAATATGTCTTTCTGCTTTTTTTTTTTTAATTATGCTATGAGAACTGACCCAATCTCAAATAATAATAATAATAATAATTTATTTGAATTCAAAAAAAAAGAAAAGAAAAGAAAATTTTTTTTTTTGTTATTGTGTTTTTTGTGAGAAAAAAATTTTTTTTCACAATCCAACTAATTAAATTTATTAAAAATGTCATAATTTTATTTGAAATGAAAGAAAAATGAAAAAAAAAAAAAAAACTTTTCCATAAATGGATGTTATGTACATAACAAAATTCCAATTGTGACAGTAAAAATAAATTTCAATATTTATAAGAAATTAAAAAAAGAAAAAAAATTAAAACTAATTATGTTTCATTTTAAAAAAAAGTAAAAGTAAAAAAAAAAATAACTAATGACGAAGAAATCGAATCTCTTCCCCCGGATGAAGTTAATTTAATTTTTAACTTCCGTTTAAAACAGAAAATATAAAATTTTTTCCCCTTTCCCTCATCCTCCCCCTTTCCCCTCCTATTATTTAAATTAGATATTTAAAAAAAAAAAAAAAATCGACAAATTTCATTCATGGCAAAAAAAAAAAAAAAAAGAAAAATTAACAAGATTATAAATTTCGTTTACAAAAAATATTATCATTATTATCACTTCCACCATTATTATTATTATTATTATTATTGAAATTTCGATTACATAAATTTAATAACTCGTTAAATAAAAATCTTGTCAATGAGTACTTTTTTTTTAAAAAAAAAAAAACGAAAATTCAAATATTAATATTAATTAATTTAAAAAAAGGGGGGAGGGGGGAAGGGCAGGAAGGAAGGAAGGAAAACAAATTTTTTTTGTCGTTTTCTTGACCTTACGAAAAAAAAAAAATTTCTAATAATATTTTATATAATTTTACTGCGGAAGGAAAAAAGGAAAAAAGAGGAAAAGGAAAAAACAGGAAACCGAATCGGAAAATTTTAATTCAATGCATTCGAGGTCCTAAAGCGATAAATGAAAAAAAGAAAAAAAAAATATCAGGTTTTGGAAAATTTCTCTCTCACGGAGGATATACCTTGATATATTTCCCCTCCTCCTCTTCCTCCCTCTCCTCCTCCTACTTATAAATAAAATTTATGACACTTTTAAAAAAAATTACGTAATAATCTAAAATCAAAAAATTTTTATAAAAAAAAACAAAACTATAAACTATTAGGAGGTTCGAAATGAATTTGTCAAAAGAAAAATCAAAACCGTGTACCTGATCTAAATGCTCACGTCATTTTTCAAAAGGTAATTTAATTGAAAACCGACGAAAATTGATTAAATTACAATACAATACAAAATAACGAACGACCGAAAAATACAATAATAATAATAATAATAATAATAATAATAATTAAAAGAAAGTCAAAATAAAAAAAAAATTTTCTGCTTTTTTTTTTTTTTTTTGTTTTTCGAACAAACATATTAAAATCTTGTAATATCAACTTTTGTTTTCAAACAAACACTCGACAAACAAATATTGGCCAACAAACAAACACACAATATTTTTTTTTTTCCTATTGTGAAAACAAAAAAAATTCGTTTTTTTTTTTTTTCTTGTTTGAATTGACGAAAAATACAAAGAGAGAGAGAGAGAGAGAGACAAAGAGAAAGAGAGAGAGAGAGAGCCTGGGACAAAATAAATAAAAAATAAAAAAAAAATTGAAATACTTTCAATGTTTCATTCTTTGAAAGGAGAGAGAGAGAGAGAGAAAAGTAGAATGTTAGTCACGATTGAATTTCAAATTGTACCCTTAATAATAATAATAATAATAATAATAATGATAATAATAATAATAATAATAATTTAAAATAGAAACACAAAAAAAATTAATTAATTAATTAAATTCAAAATTCCTAAATAATGTAAAAAAAAGAAAAAAAAATTAATGATCGTAATTTGGCATCGGGGAGGAGGGGGGTGTGGGTTTTTTCTCTTTCCCTTGTTTTCTTTTTTTTTAAGGGGGGGAGTTTCAAATTATAAACAAAAAAAATAAAAACCGTTACAGAAACAGAAAAAAAATTCAAGCAAAGTAATTTTTATTTTTTTTTAATTTCAACGTATGGTGAAAGGTAAAAAAAAAAAAAAAAAAAAAAAATTTGTTGCGCCAAACTATTACTTGCACAATTGTATTAACAACCGAACATGACCGGTTGTTTTTTTTTTTCTACTTCTGAAAATAATATCGTCGTCCACCTTTAACATGAAATATTATTTTTTTTTTATAAACTAATGTAATTTCGGTAAATAATTTTTTAAATTACTTTTTTTGCTCAAGTTAATATAAAAAAAAAAACCAAACAAACAAATTATTTTACTTTTTATAAGTCGGTGTGACACGTGCGTGTACGTGCGTTGTTACGTGTAGGAAAACTTTTTCCCTATCGAATTTGTCAGTACGATAATAATAATAATGAAAATCCAAGACAAAACTTAAATAATTAAATTCACTTTTCTCATTTAAAGTTTCTATAATTTTTTATTTTTAAATGTCCACTAAATGCAATTAAGGCTTCGGTAATGTGAAATATAAAAAAAAAAAAAAGAAAAAAGTTTTTTACTTTCGACAAAAAAAAAAAAAAAAAAAAAAAAATGACAACCACGTATATCTCCTCCTTCTCCTCCCCTAACCCCTACCATTATTTCAAACTTTCACCCGAACAAACACAACGATGGAAACAAAAAAAAGAAAAATTCGTACCATTTTCACGTAAAAAAAAAAAAAAAAAAAAAAAACAGTAAATTTTTTTAAATTTAATTAACAAGTAAGAAAAAGTACTTAACAAAAAAAAAAAAAAAAAAAAAACTATTATCATTATATTTAGGTTAATTTATTTGACGATGCAAAAGAAAAAGAAAATTTTTAAAACATTACAAAAAGAAAACAAAATAAAACAAACTCAAATAAAATTTTTTCGTTTTAACAAAATCAGCCATCAACAGAAATACAAAAAAAAAAAAACAAAAACAGAAAACAAACAAACGAGAAAAAAAAAAGTAATTTACACTTTTTTTTTGTTTCCCCGAAACACAAATAATTTGTCCAAAATTCAAAAAACAAACGACAAAAACGACAAAAAGTAGGGCGTTAATCAAATCAAAGTAAAAAAAAAAACAAGAAAAACTTGATAATCCGTCGTCGTCGTCGTCATCGTCCATTTTGTTTTCCTTATTAAATAACAAACAAAAACAATCGCGAATAAATAAATAAATTGAATACAAATCTTAAATTGAATTTATACAATCAATTGCACATTTAATAAAAAAATCAATCAATAAGTTTTCCCCTCTCTCTCTCTCTTTTTTTGTTTTCAACGGTACAACAATTGAAAATAAAAAAAAATGAAAGTAAAACAAAAAGTTGTTGTTACGGTTTTAAAATTATTTCGAATTCTTTTTTTCTTTTTGCGACAAATCGAACCTGAATCGAACACAACAATGGCAACCAAAAAAATAAATAAAATGACGATAATAATAATAAAAAAAACGATCGATAATATTTTATTGTAAGTAAAAATTAACGCGTGTGATCAATTTTACATAACAACAACAACAAACAGGATTTCCTCCAGTCATTTTTTATCATTAAAAAAAAAAAAAACCAATATTAAAACAAACAAACAAACAAACACGCGTGCATTCATATAATTTTATTTATTTCGTATCGAATTTCCCCCCCCCCCCAAAAAAAAAACAAACATAATAAAACATAATAAACATAATAAATAAATAAATGAAAGAAAAACGTGCTTGAACTTGAACATAAAAATGTTTGCCTGCCTCCCTGCTTTATTTCCTTGATCATTTTTTTTTTTTTTTATCGATCACTACTAAATTATGTATAAAAACAAATTAAATTAAAAAAAGAAAAAAGAAAAGCCGAATGAAAAATTTTTCTTTGTCAATTTGACCTCGGATACAAATTAATTAATTAATTTATTTATTTTTCTTATGTTGAGCTTTTCCGACCGAAAGAAAATATTTAAATAATCTCCAAGGTAGTTCGTTAATACATACATCAATATCGTTTGGTCAAAATCTCATTTTTTTTTTTTTTTTATCGAAACCTGAATTTGTTTAAATTATGCACGTTGGGCACATAAAATAATTATAAAAAAAAGGTATCAGGTACTCAAAACAAGATTTCCTTACTCTTTTTTCTTTTTAACGGAGGTTTTATAATTATTATCAAAGTTTAATAATTTATTTAAAAAAAAAAGTACCTATGTACGATCAAGTTGAACCATTTTGTTTTGCCTCAGTCTATATACCTTCG
>NW_002987083.1:253373-256127 GCF_000006295.1 Pediculus humanus corporis | reverse complement strand
ATTAAATAAATAAATAAATAAAAAGAAAAAAGAAAAAAAAAAAAATTTCCCACAGGGCTTTTCCCACACGTCTACCAATTTAAAATACATTTTTTTTGTGCAAAAAAAAAAAAAAAATTTGACTTTAAATTAATAAATTAACGAGAGCAAATATAATTTAATTGTTTTATTATTATTATTATTAAAATGTTGTTGATAAAATTATTAATTTTTCATATGTATGTACTTTTTCTTTTTTTCTTTCTTTCTTTCTTTTTATTATGATTGAAATTAATTTCCGTTGAAATATGAATTTTTTTAAATGCACTTTAAATTTTTTTTTTTTATTATTTACATTGAATTAAGCAATAATAAACTTGTATTCATTCTAAATAGAAGAATGTTGGGAAAAATTAAATTAAATTAAATAAATGAATTTAAATTTTTAAATTAAAAAACAAATGGGTTTTTTTCTTTCTTTTAAACAATGAAGCAACAATTTACTAAATTAAAAATTTTACTATTCGATTAAAAATGAAGACTAGAAAGGAGGAGGAGGAGGGGGGGGAAACTAACAACCATTAATAAAACGGTGATAAATGATGGCTAAGGTTACATTAAATATCTGCCCCTACCGGATCATCCTTTATTTGTTAATTGATTAAACCTTAAAAATAACGGTCATCAACAACAACAACAACAACAAACACACAATAATAATAATAATAATAATAATAATAATAATAATAATAATAATAATAATAATTACGACACATTCATTCGTCAACGGTTTTCATTTTTTTCATATTAATGAATTATTATTATAATAAAATTAAAAGACGATTAATAACAACTTTTAGTTAAAATTTATTAAATAAAAATCATAATGATAATTTTTTATATATCCTTGACTAACTGACACCCCCCACCCCTGCCCGCTCCCACCCCCAAAAAAAAATCTATAATGAACAAAATATTTACATAAGAAATAAACTAATTACGAGCAAGAACGACGATTACGTAATAATAATAATAATAATAGTAATATTAATAATGATAACCTTCAATTTTTTTTTTTTTTTGTTAAGGTCCCTAAAAAATTTGTACGTTAAAAAAAAAAAATTTTTTATTCGTATTTTATAATTGTTTTGTTTTTTTTCATTTCAGATTTTGGAACAACCACAACAACAACAACAACAGGAGAAATTTTTATCGCGTTTCAGCAACAAATTATAGTTCGTTGTTTAATTTAAAAAAAAAAAAAAAAAAAAAAAAAACGGATATAATAATCCTTGCATAATGTTTACTTTCAAATTTTTCAAGTTAAGTTATGTGTGGTGAAGTGACATAAAAAAAAAACGAATAAAAGTAATAATAATAATAGTAATAAACGAACACGAACAAACGCAAGAAAAAAAAATTGTTTTTATTTTTTTCTAAAGTTATTGTAATGGATAAATAAGGATAAATAAAAGGATAAACAAAACTAATAATATATTTCTAATCGAAAAAAAATGGTGAGTTAAAAAAAAAAAGTAATTTACTTCCTAACGAGAGAGAGAAAGAGAGAGAGAGAGAGAAAAAAAAAGAAAGGGGGGAAAAAGGTACAAACAAAACGGTTAATAAAAGGCGACAAAACAACAACAACAACAACAACAATAATAATAAATAATAATGGGAAAAAATTAATTAAAAATACGACGAGAAAGTATTAGTAGTAGTAGTAGTAGTAATAATAATAATAATAATAATAATAATAATAATAATAATAATAATAATAATAATAATAATAATTAAGGTGCTAATAATAAAATAACTAGAACAAAACCGATTGATTTCCTTTAATTTCAAACAAGTATAAACAATATTGTAATACGTGAACGCGTATTTAATATTTGATAATTGTGATGATGATGATAATAATAACAATTATTTCATATAAACATTAATAATAATAATAATAATAATAATAATATAACCTGGAAATTTCAAAATGTATAAAAAAAAAAAGAATTTCCTGCGTTACAATTTATTTATTTATTTATACCACCCGTAGAAAATTTAGTTCAATTAATTTCAAATTAAAACCGAATTTTTTTTTTTTTTTTGCAATTGGAAAACAAAAAAAAAACAATAATAATAATAATAATAATAATAATAATAATAAAGTTTTCAAGTTCGCTAATTTAAAAGTTATATAAAAAATTAACATTGCTACAGGTAATTTTCGTTTTAGAAAAAAAAAGACATAATTATCTACTCTTTATTATTAAGTCTCGAGTTGATCACTTACTAATAATAATAATAATTAAAAACAAAATCGAGAGAGAGAGAGAGAGAGAGGGGGGGAAGGGGGAAAGTCAAAACACAACGAAATATTTTATAGAAAAAAATAAAACAAAAAAAAAATTTTCAAGTTTTAATAATGTATACTAATTATTATTATAATAATAATTCAAAAAGAAAAAAAAAGAAAGAAAAAAAACTTCTTTTCGATAAACTGGACAACACATAATTTTATGTTAATAAATTATTTCCAAGAAAATCACAACAACAACAACAACAACAAAAAATAAATAAAAAGTCGAGTCACTATTTATTAAAATTATATATTTTATATCGTAATTTTAATTTTTTTATATAAGAAAAATAATCGTGACCGAAACACACACACAAAATCGAGAAAATTCTCCATTTGTCTCTCATTATCATTACGTAATAATAATAATAATAATGATAAATTTTTCCAGAGTAATAATCGATTTCGTTTAGTGC
>NW_002987083.1:252229-253210 GCF_000006295.1 Pediculus humanus corporis | reverse complement strand
TATCGCGTTTGTTTTTTTTTACAACTTAAATCAAAAAATTCACGTGTTTTATTATTATTATTATTATCATTATCGTGATTTGTAATTTTTTATTAACTGGAGCTTGCTTGCGTCGTACAACATTTATTTACAATATTAAGGTTGAAAAGGTGTGTCCGGATTCTTGAACCGGGAAAAAGTGAGGTTGAGAACCTTGGAGATACTGGATTAAAATGAGTTTATCGTTGATAAATAAATAAATAAAAAATTAATAACGACAGGATAAAAATAAAAAATAAAAAAAAAATTATGGAAAGTAAAAAAGTAAAAAAAGAAAAACGCGTAAATTTCCTATAATTAACCGAATTAAAAGAAAAAAGAAAAATCTATTTATCTTAGTCTGGTCCTCTCGACCCGTTGTTCGATACCATAAATTTCAACATTTTCCGCTTTAACAAGGACAAAAAGAAAAATCTCATCATGTGTTTTGTGTATGACCCCTCCCCTCCCCCCCAAAAAAAAATTCACATGTTATTACATTAAGAGAGAGAATTATCGATAAATAATGAGAAAAATATTATATGAATGAATGCAAATGATAACTATCATTAACCCTCCTTTTGTATATAATAACCAAATATGATTGTTAAATAATCATTCAAGGGCGTTCAATAATATATATTTTAATTGTAAAACAAATTTTTTTTGTTAAAAAAAAAAAAAACGACTAAAATAAAATATTTGGAAAATTCCAAACCAAAAAAAAAAAAATATTAAGCAAACAAACATTTTTTTTCTCTTTCTTTCTTTCTTTCATCACACCGTTATAATTTTTTTTTTTTTAACGGCTCAGGGACATAAAAATTTACTTTGCAATAATAATAATAATAAAACAACTTGGAAAAAATTTAATTTAATAATTCAGTAAACGAAAACGAATTTGTCCCAAAAAAAAAAAAAAAAAAAACATTTTAAAATTCAATTCTTTTTTTTTTTTTAAAA
>NW_002987083.1:250514-251624 GCF_000006295.1 Pediculus humanus corporis | reverse complement strand
TTTAATTTAATTTTTAATTACTTTCCTACTATTATCAAAGAACTTCCCAGAAATTTAAAATAAAAAAAAAAATTTTTTGTTGTTGTTATATTTAAATTATTTACTGTTATTTATTTATTTATTTAAGGTTTTCGATATTATTAGCTTTTGGGCAATTTGGCCCGATTATTCCCATTTTATTATTCCAGAAATTAATTTTTTTTTTTTTTTATGTATATCAGTTGTAAATTTGAAATTTACGTTTCGAGGGGAAATTTTCAAAAAAAAAAAAAAAAAAAAAAAAAAAACGTGATTTACGTGAAGGTCCTAAACGAAAAAACGTGTAATTTACTGCCAAGAATAAATCGTTTATTAAAATAAATAATAATAATAATTTTATTCAAAAAAAAAAACAGTAAATAATTAAAATTTCTTTCTTTCTTTCTTTCTCAAGAGAGTTAACACAGGGAACCTTTTGTTATTAAGGTACTTTTAAATTCAACCTACGAATATTTACACGACAAATACCAATTTTCCTAAAGAGAGAGAGAGAAAATCACACTGGCGGTGTAAAAAAAAAAAATGTTTTGAAACATTTTGAAATATATCATTGCTTAATTTATAAAAAAGACAATTTCATCACAAAAAAAAAAAAAAAAAAAAAAACCAAACAACAAATTTATTAGCAATGTAACCAACCAACCACCGCTCGAGTTTAACTTCCTCGGGGAAGATAATTTTGGACAAGAAATAAAAATTATTATTTAAATTCAACTTTTTTAAAAAAAAAAAAAAAAAACAATCAATCAATAACAAAAAAAAAAATTTGTTTTCTAGAAAATTATTTGCAAACATTAAATCCGCGGCTTTTTTTTTTTTTTAACTAATAAAAAAAAAAAAAACAAAAGGACACCTAAAAACATACATGCAGAAAGAAAAAAGCAAGATTTTAAAGGCCATTTTATTGTAAACGTAATTGTTAATAACAAAACTCATTCTTCAAGATAAACAGATTATTTTTTTTTTTTTTTTTAATTGTTAATTTGTATCATTTTTAATGCAAAAAAAAAAAAAATTAAAAAGTAAAAAAAATAAAAGACCCACGCCCAATGAATGTTTTATGTATAAAAA
>NW_002987083.1:225114-250312 GCF_000006295.1 Pediculus humanus corporis | reverse complement strand
TCCCTCCTCCTCCCCCTCCCACCCCGCCACAGAATTTTTCAATATTACGATAGCCCTAAAGATAGAAAAAAAAAAAAAAAAAAACGCGATAATTAAAATTTTTCCACGGGCCTCCATACTATACTAAAAATCCTCCTGGCCTAATAAAAGCAGACAAAAAAAAAAAAAAACACATAATAATAATAATAATAATGGGTGATTGGTTGACTTTGATCAGTCTCACGTTTTATTATGGCTTCAAGGTATTTTAGTCACGAGACTTTTTTTTAAAAAACAACCTTTTGTTTATCAAAAAAACGAATATACAACTTATAAAATTATTAATATATTTTTTTTTATCATAATATAAAACTCTGTCGTTGTTGTTGTTGCTTTTCAATTACGTAATAAATAAATGAAAAAAGTATTAATAATGGCGACTCATCTCAAAGTATATATATTTTTTTATTAAATAAATATATCGAAATAATAATGTACGACCGTTAAAAAAAATGCTCTAAAAAAATTTAATTACTTCATAAAAGCATAATTAAAATCCACTCTATATATATATAATTAATCTGCAAATTGCATTTTTAGAAGGCTAAAAATTAAGTTTTTAAAAAGAAAGCAAAAGGAAAAATAATGAGAGAGTCGGGCAAAAAAAAAAAAAAAAAGAGAGTATAATAAAAAATAATCGTAAAAAAAATTATTAAAAAAACATAAAATCCGTAACGTTTGAAATCATTTTTCAGGATTAAAAATTTCCCCTCCCCCCCCCCATTAAATTGAATTTAAACACGGTCAGTTTTTAGTACATTCGAGAGATTAATGCCAATATATATATAAATAATAATGATAAAAAATAAATTTTTTTTTTTATGTCGAACAACATAATTTTAATAAAATTGCACCGGAAAAAAAATATGTTAGTCATACGGTTAATTTTTTTTTAATATAATCATTCAAAGTTATGCAAATTGTAAAAAAAAAAACTGACATATCATTTTTTTATTATCCAAAACTTAATTTTCACTTCCATGTCCTCAACAAAAAAAAAAAAAAAAAAAAAAAAAGAAAAATTGGGTCGTTTGTTCGTATTTAAATAATAAACGTATGAAAAAGTTTTGGGGGGGGGAAAAATTTATCCTTCGACATCCTACAACAGCCAAACCTACACACACCATCATCCGGCTAGTTTGAAAAACAAAACATTAATAATAATAATAATAACTGCAAGTTTCCCTAGTTTTTTTTTTTTTTGTAAAAAAAAAATTCACATTTATCTATTTTTAAATTATTATAAAAAGTAATATTTTACTACTACAAACTAATAATAATAATAATAATAACATTTTATTATCCTCGACTTATTAGATTAAGTGCAATTTCAATGTAAAAAAAATAATAATAATAATAATAAAAACGTTAAACATTAATCAAAAATTATCTGAATCGGAGACTATGTAAAAAAAAAAAAAAAAAAAAAAAAACTTTTATAATAATTAAAAAAAAAAAAAAAAAGAGTTGAAATAATGACCGTTTCGTTATTCAAAGTTGCCATGATTTATCCCAGTATTAGAGCAAGGTCAAAAAAGGGTGCGGTCCAGAGAGAGAGAGAGAGAGAGAGAAACAATTTTTTAACCACATTCACAACGACTTCAGGTTTTTAAGGTATTTCTCATGCACATACACCTTTTTTTTTTTTTTTTTTTTAATACGTTTTAAAAAACGTGCACACGTGAAAAAGTACTTATTGAATTGCTTAACAAGATCAAATCATCGTCAATATTATCTCTATAATATTTAAATGAAGGGGGAAGAGGGGAGGGTAGGGGAGCGGGGAGAAAAAAAAATGAAATTTAATTTTTATTAACTGTAAAAGTCATAAAAAAAAATAAGAAAGTTCGCCATCATTTCTTTCTTTTCTTTTTTTTTTTTTGTAAAATTTTTAATATGAAATTAGGACGAAAATTAATTATCGTTCCCAGTAATAATGATATTTTTCACGTGGGGGGAGGGGAGGGGGGGTGGTTTGCTCAAGTAACACATATTAAATAAAATGCCGAGAAAAAAAAAAAAAATGTTGGAATTAAAAAATAATTATCATTAATATTATTATAATAATAATAGTAATAATAATTTGTTTTTTTTTTACAAATTCCATTTACTTTGGCAAGGTGTCTGACCAAAACAAATATTTTACACGTGCATGGAATTCATCCTTGCCTATTAAATCTAAACTAAACTCTTTGTTAAAAATATTAAAAACTCATAAACTGATCGTGTGGTTGTTTAATTAATATCTTAAATGCCCTTTGCTCTAAATAAGAAATGGGGGGAGGGGGGCAAAAGAGTACCGCGAATTACTACCAAATGTCGGCCTCAATTACTAGAATTATTCGCTGTGTTGTAACTCTTTATAGGTAATAATAATAATAATAATAATAATAATAATAATTGTGCAATTCGTGCGGAACAAAAGTTTTTTTTTTTAATAGAACAATGTGAAATTTAACAAAGAATCACATCGTTCTTATGCACAGAATAATAAATATTTCATAAATTTTACTGATTTATAATAGGGGGGGAAAAAAAAAGAAAAATATTCATTATTAATTTTCAATATCAACTCCCCGCCCCCTCCCCCCAAAAAAAAAAATTAAAAAAGTGAAATCACAGTTTCTAATGAGAAAAATTGATGATGGCAAAATCAAAGTGGAAAAAAAAAAATTAAATTATGAATTTATATATAATTTTACATTTTATGCTTTTTGCGGCGGTAAAAATGATAATAATAATAATAAAAATGATTAGATTACTGTTTTAATAAATGAAAGTACTCCTTTGTAAAAATTACTTTTCCACGTGTGTGTGTGTAAATTATTATTAACCTTATCAAAAATAAATTTAAATAAAAAAATTAAAAAAAAAATTGGGGGGTCGAACGAATTTGAATAACCGTAATTAAACCCTGGGAAATTTTTTTAAATATATAAATTATAACCTATTTTTAAAAATAGTATTATTATCGTCATACTCTCTTTTACATAAATTAAACGACAGAAGAAAAAATTAAAAAAAAATATATTGTTATTAAATAAAATTTTTGGAGATCAAAGTCAATAAATTAAATTTTCCCTAATAATTGTTATTATTATTTCTTTTGAAGGATAAGTTACTTATAATTTATTAACGTTCAACGAATAACATTGAAAATTAAATAATAATAATAATAATAAAAATAGTGATAATAATAATAATAATAATAATAAAAATAAAAATTACGAAGGAAAAAACAAGTAAGGAAGACAACGTTTAAAAAACCACAATTTGAGAAGAAGAAAAGATAGTTAAACCGATTATCAAAAACCGCATAGAAACTCGAGAAATTTATTAACGTGATAATAAAATAGTAGTTAATAGGCATTAATAACATTCCTTAATAATAAATAAATAAATAAATAAAAGATGACATTAATTTAAATGATGATAAAACGAAGAGTTTATTAATTATTGCAACCGGTCAATTAAAAAAGTTTTTTTTATTATAATTTTTAAACTTTCCCTTATAATTTAATTTTATTAAAAGTAGATTTTAATTATTTTATCTATAATATATATATATATATATATATATAAAAATGTGATTGATTTAATTTTTAAGTTCAATTGTTAATGAAAAGGCGGTATATAAAAACATGATAAAGCGATATGTAATACCATAACCGTACAATTAATTGCGAAATTTTTTTATTTGAAAAAAAAAAAGTTAAGGATTTTTTTTTTTTTTTTGTCAACATAACTTTCCCTTTGTTATTGACCTAGAATTTTGACAACAATAAGTTCAAAAAAACTATTTTACGTTTTAATTGAATGAAAACCTTTTTTGTTAACTCGATTGAAAATTAATTATAGTGAAATAATATTTTGGTTTAATATCCCACCTACGCTACTACAATTAAATTTTTTTCATATGATTAAAATCAATCGGAAAAATTTTTATTTAAAAATTTATTTTCGAAAAAAACTCAATGTTAATAACGTTTTGTCGTGAGAAACATCAGAGGTAACGTGTTACAATTGTTTGAATCAATGAGTGTCTTTTCTTTTCAAATTACTTTAAATTGTACAATGAATTAAAATGAAAAAAATATATATTAAGAAAACTCATTAACACAAATAAGTAAAAGGGAAAAAAAAAAAAAATTAACTTTGAATTCTACTTCTTTTTAATTAGTTATTTAGTGGAAAGATATTTGTGTTTGACCCAAATAAGTCAAATTTTGTTTGAAAAACTTTTTTTCAAAATTTACGAAATCATTTCCCCCCCCCCCTCGCCCAGAAAAAATAAAATTTTAATTTTACATTACGATCCGTCATCGTCTTTTCCATCACAAATTTTTAAAACAACAACAACAAAAAAAAGTCACTAATTTGAAATAAATTTTTTTTTTCTTTCAGATTGTTTCAGGAAAAATAATTTCATTTATCGTTTTGATTTTCGCCATCTACGTACAAAGTACAGAAGTAAAAGATGACAACAACAACCATAATCGAAATGAATCCTTACTAGAAACAAGAAATAATTCCATCAATTTACAACAAACGCTTAACAAGACTCATAAACAAGGGAAAAAATTTTCTAGCAAAATTGTTAGAAGAAAAAATAGTTTGGGAGAAAATTTTTTCGGTACGGAAACTTTTATTTTCGGCAAATCTAGTATAAATGATGCCATACATAATTCAAAAATCAATACTTCCAATACAAAAGCAACAGTTTTAGATTTTCGAATAAAAAATCACGGGGGCAAACAATCAGTTAAAAAAAATTCACAAAAAGATGATAAGAAAAAATTATCAAATGAAGAAGATACGATGATAAGAGCTTCCGCGGGAGCTGGAAAAGAAAGGAAAGAATCGGATAATGATGAAGAAAAAACGTTGGCTCAACAAGTGGCGGATGGAAAATATGGATTAATACAAAATGAATTATTCGCAAACGGTTCGAAACGACCTGGAATCCTGAGTTATAGGTCAAATAATGAAGTACCGAAAGATACGAAAGATAATTTAGGAGGATTGGAAAAAGATGAAATATGGTTGGCGGAAGATCATGTCTTGGTGCTTCGAGGAGGTAACTTGCGAAGTGAAAAGGAAAACGAAACTACCTCTTCTTCCGTATGGCCACCCATAGATAATTTTAAAGCTCCTAACAGGCAAGTCAAAATTCCAAAAAACCCCGATATCCCTCCTCCTTTTCCCGTTCAACTTAGCGAAGATGGTCCCATTCAATTTATTAAAGGAAAAAATAATCCTTCATTTCTTCCGCCCATAGCACCCCCTCAACATCCATTTGAAACGGAAGTAAACAAAACCATTCCTCTTCCTTTTACCGTATCACCGATACCTCCGTCATTGAACGTAGCAAACAAATCTTTGCCTTTTCCCGTACCCCCACATTTCATCCCTCCGTTTTTGAATAATTTTCCACCCGGAGCTACCTTTGTATTACCTCCCGATAATACTACAGACATTGATGAAGACGATCCTTCAATTTATTATCCACCGAAATACGATTTTCTTTATCCGGTCGATAATACTACAGCTGTTCCTCCGGGACCCTTAGTACCAGGTATTATTTTACCACCTCCTCCTAATTTTTTCTCACTTTTAGAAAATAATAACGATTCTTTGATAGAAAATCATGAAAATACTAACAACAGTATTAATTCCGTAACACCAAATTCAAATAATATTCCTCCAAAATATCTTCCGCCTGTAAGGAAACCAGGTAGGGGAAGAATACCGAGCAACACGTATGTAAAGAAACCAATCGCTTTTTCAAACAATAATACAACTAATACAACCTCTTCTAAACAGAAATCAGCGAAACCTCAAAAACCTGCCATTACATATGTGTACCCTGACAAATTTAAACAGAAATTATTTTCCTCAACAACACCCTCGTATAAAACATTCAACAAAAATAACAAAATTCCTATTAATAAAATTACGGATGGGTTCATTTCGCCAATATATGTGCCAAGTAATCAAAATGAGTCTCACTTTCACTATCCTTTGCCTACCACAAGTCCTAAACCCAATCACATAACATTGCCTCCTACAACTAAATCTCTACCAAAACAAATACTTATTATAACAACGCCAGAAAGTGTAAATAAAAACGAATTAAATTCATTTAAAAAGGCAAAACCGATAAACACCAATGAATTCGAGAATAAAAAGCCAGAAATTCATCCGCTGAAAAGTCTAGTAAAACCTAACGTCACTGTAAGTTACAATGGAAAATATGGACATTTACCCCTTCCGCATAATCGTCAAGCGAACAAACCAGAGTTGGATTCTAAATTAATACAAGGTCAATTTGTTCCTAAGCCAACTTTAACCAAAGATGGTAAAGAACCATCAACGGAAATAAATTCAATCACCGTGACACCAATTCCCGTAGTCAAAAAAATTAGAATAGAATCTACGGCTCCGGAAAAATCTGAAATCGAAGTGAAACCAATAAATTCATCAGGAGCAACTCTTTACTTTTACGAAGAAACGTCTAATACAAAAGAAGAAGTTAAACAAGATAAATTTAAGGATTCCGTAGTAAATGCTCCTCCGATTACATTAAGTGGTAAACCAGAACTACAACCAGTGACTCCTTATTATTATACAACACATTCAACGAGTAAAACTCCAATAAGGCAATATTTAGAAGAAACTTTCCATTCATCAAATATACTTTTGAGAAAACCTCAGATAGCGCAGGTCCAACATGCCGAAATCATTACGCACAATGGTTATTCAGATATTCCTAAAATGAAACATCTCAATTATGGATCTCCCGTTTCATCTCCAAGACCTGTGGTAAAATACCATTACGTCGCTGATGGTAATCCTGTAACAGTTCCAACCCCTAAAATCAAAGACTTGGAAATAAAAAATTCAGGATCAACTGGATTGCAAACCATTCGATTAGATCCTGTTTCTGTAAGACCGGCTCCTAAACCGTTGATTACTGAAAGCAAGATTCCAGAACAGGCAAACAATCAAGCAAGCTTGACAAAAGTAATTACTTCTAGCAATTTAGGATTTAATCCACCTGATGGGCCATTCATTCCCTCAAATTACTATGCGACCGTACGTCCGGAACATTTTCATTTTACTTCTCAAGAACAAACTCTAGTGGATGACATAACTAAAAACTACTTTACAATTTTCGGTCAGAAAATTAACAACTCACCATCAACTACACCTTTGACTCCAGTGGTAAAATCAAATTTAATTAAAACCAAGCCTAATCAAGAATCTGGTCTCACTTATATTTCTGATGATGGCCTTAATTTTAAAATACAACAATTGCATCAAACATCTGGAAAAACACAAAGTCAATCCACCTCATCGATAACTGTGGGAGAAAATTTAAAACCAACACCAACACGTCCACCATCAAATTTTGAAAAATATTTGAAAGAATTAACAGGAGAGGATCAACGGGAATACATTGTGAGCGGTCTATTTCCAATCAAAATAAAAAAAGGCAAAGGATTTTTGAATAACGAAATATCACAGCAACTTATTTCTCACCCCTCAATAGCGAACACAAACCCCAATAATGTTCCATACAAACCAAATCTACCAACAACATTAAGACCGGTAACAAACGTTGAAATTCAACCGCAATATATTCAACCCATATCATCAACTCCAACACCCATTAATTTATATCATCAACATAATGTGCAACCTTTAAATATTCATTTCAATCCCAGCTTGCAACAATATTTTCACGAATTCTCTAGTTTATCAAGCCCAACAACGAAAAGACCTACAAAAGTAAAAAATCCCAATTTAGATTATGTACCAAAACCTCCGCCATTAAATCAATATCAAAATTTAAAAATAAGTGAAAATCCTATTCCCCTAACAAAGGATGTTTTGGTAAATTTCAAACCTCCTCGGCCTTCAGTCGAGCAAAATGCGGAAACCATTAATTCTTCCCCTCCTTTTAATAACATTCAAATCGTAAGCTCACCCGATTTAAGTAGAAACCCTAACCAACAATTTTTGAACAACAAACAATTAAATTTTGACGTTGGTAAAGTCCTATTTCAAAACATTGGAAAACCGGGATTTTTCCCACAACCTATCAAACAAAACGGTCCAAATTCATTCGTTTCGTATAGTCTTCCCGGAAATGTGGGGCATTTTTATTTTCTAACTCCTCAAATAATAGAAAAAGAATATGGGCAAGAAAATAGAGATGAAAAAAATTTCAAAAGAGTGAATAGAAGTCATGAAAAAGAAAACGAAAAATTTCCCGATAAAATTACAACGGGTTATTCTGGTCAAATACAACAAGAGGAAAACTCTGACAACAATAATCGAAATTACCCAAGAAGAAGAAGAAAAAAAACATAAAAAAAAAAAACATATTTCGTCAGGTTTCGTCTGTCTTAAAACATATATCATACGATATTATTTAATGTTATGAGTGAGAATGTTTTAGGTATATAAATAAACAATTGTTAGCAATTAAAAATTTAAAATCATGTAAAAGGCTGTGAGTATCACTTACATTACGATTTAATTAAAAAGTAATGAAAGAAATTTTTCAAAAAAAAAAAAAAAAAGGGGGCAAATAATAATAATAATAATAATAATAACGTTTGCCTAATATGTATTATTGTCTTTTAAGTGATTATTTATATTATCGAAATTATAATAAATAAATAAAAAGTAGGGTAAAAGCTTGTAGTTTATAAGTGAATTCGCATTTAAATTATAAACGAGAAAAATATATGTAATCATTATAAGTCGGAGAGAAAATGTTTTAGTTCTTTGAAACGTTTAAAAAAAAAACGAAAAACGTTAAAAGACTAAAGCCGATGTGTAAATACATATAAAATATTTAATAAATGTTTTTTTTTTTTTTTTTTTGTAATGAATTATTTCTACTTATTTTATATTCCAATAATCAATCAATCATCAATTTCAATAATTTTACCCAACCAAAATTTTTCCTTTCCACGACACGAAAATCATTGCAATAATAAAAGAGAAATAAAAGAAAGAAAAAAAAAAGAAAGAAAAAAAAATTTAAAAAAAACTTACCGGTATTTATTTCCTCCTCCAAAGTTTCATCTTTTAATGGTTTGTCGTAAAGTTTTAGATACACTTCAATTGCACATTTGGCAGCTTTAAAGTAAAAAGGATGACTTCTTAATATATCTTCTAATTTTAATAAACCAACATACGACCTTAGAGTCATTTTCCTCATACAGTAAGTGTGAAAATCAAATTGATCTTCTATTATTTCTGAGAAATGCTAAAAAAAAAAATTATTAAAATTATAAATATTTAAAAATTTTGACTGAAATTAAAACAAGCAATACAATAAAGGACTTTAAAATGATGATGATATATTATTCTAACAATTTTCTAGATTGTGACAAAAAAAAAAAAAAAAAAAAAAATTTCAACGGTAATTATTATTTGATACTTACCCTATCTACTTCATGGCACTTCTTGAGAGCTTCACCATTTTTACCAAGTCTTTGGTAGGCCAAGGCACATTCAGTTTGAAACCACATGCATTGCATTTCGTTTAAATTTTCCATAGCTGAAACTCCTTCCTAAAATAGATAAGTAATACCCGATGTTAGACGCAACATATAATTTTTTTTACCATAAGAATTCCGAGTAAAAATAAAATATTTTAACATACTCTAGTGAATTTTGAACAAGTTTCTTCTGCCTCTTTCACCAAATTAGCACGCAGCATATATTTTGCACATTTGGAATTAATGTACCTATCTGCAGTGTCCAAACTTTGGGCTTCATCTAACCATTTGTATGCTTCAATTACGTTACCCGCATGCTAAAAATAACATGCACAATTTAATATAGAATAAAAAATTTACATTTCATTATGGAATATTAATTTGATTTTTTTTTAAATTTTCAATAAGGATTGAATTGTACTAATGATAAAATTTATAAAAACTTGTACTTTACCTTATATATTTTTCCTTTAGTAACAAAAAGTTCGATTAACGTTGGAGTGTGATATATAGCTAAATTAATGTACTCCAAAGCTTTTTGAGAACATCCTAAATAATCAAAATGCTGAGCCAAAAAATAATAAGTCCATAGTAAAGCTGAGGCTGGTTCTTCATCCCCAGTATCTACAATACAGATTACAAAAATTTAATTACATAAAGTACAGAATTTTTTTAGTAAAAGTATTATTAATGTCATTGTTATAGTTTACTTTAAATGAATAATAATAATAATAAATAATAATTATTACCAGATAAACTAAATCGACGATTTGCCATAAGAGATTCTACATAAGATAATAATAAATTTTCAATAATAACAACCTTTTCGTTGCTTTTGTACAAAGATCTAAGGTCTACAAAAAGAGGAGGAACACCTTTGTGCAGTCCTTGTCTTAAATATTTATCAATCATTATTCTAAACTCTTCTCCTGCGTAAAAGAAAATAATTAAATAATACACTTCAAATTATCAAGAAAAATTTTAATGATAAATAATAAATAAAATACCTGATACAAAATTAAGAGGCAATCTTCTAGGGGCCAATGCTTTAGGAAATTTTTCCTGATACGTTTTGAATAATTCTACCTTTTCGGATACAGTTTTCAACTCACGAGCTTCCAATAATTGACCGTAGTAAAAAACATTTTCTTGATTTCTATCTAATAATTCTTCATATATTTTTACAGCTTCCTTATTTTGTTTAAGGAGAAGATATAATTTACCTAGAAAAGAAATAAATTTATTTTTAAAAATTTAAAAAGAATTAAAATTAAATACAAAATAAAAAAAAAAAGATAATAATAAAGAAAAAAATTAATTAAATAAATCATACCTAAATTTTCTTTTACAGATAGTTTATCACAAATTTGTGAATTGTATTTGTCCAAATGTTCCATTGCATCTTCAAATGCATTACTATTTACAGTGATTGATTCTTGAATAACCATATTTTGGTAAAGCAGCAACTCACTGTGCTCATAATCATAAGATGACTTCTGAAAATATTTAAAAAAAAAAAAAAAAAGTTAAGTTTTTTTATTAATGTTAATTAAAATTTATTTATTTCTTTTAAGCTTACCACTTGAGTTTTTCTGAAAGCTTCTAATATTTTTAAAGCCATGTCATACTCTCCTATAAGGTGATAAGCCATTGCAAAACCAATCCAAGAGGCACGTTGTGTTGGTCTCAACATGAACAATTGATATCGTGTATCCTGCAAAAGTAATTAATTAAAACAAATTAATTGATGTGACATATTTAGAACAAACCATTCGAAACTAATACTAAAAACAAATACTAACTTTCGAGTCTTTATTACAATAAAATTTTAAAATAACATTTTATGAAAAGACGAAAAGAAAAATTTTGCAAAAAATTATTATGTTATTGTTCGAAAAGTAACAATTACAAAAAAAACTTACTTTGTATCCTTCTAAATCTCTCATTTGTATTTGTAACAGACTTAAATCCCTTAAAATTTGAATGTTATCTTTTTCCCATTTAAGAGCATTTCTATAACATTTTATGGCTTCATCATATTTTTTGTCAGACCTCTGCAATAAACCATAAACATGCCAACATACATGAGACTGGAGGTCATTTCTTAAACCCCTTCTCACATATTCATATGCTTCTTCTTTTCTGTTTAAACAGTTTAACGTTAAACCTTTCATGGCCAGTGTTTCTCCATGTTCGGCACATTTAGGATTTGACAAAATTTGTTTTGCAAACTTCAACCCATTCCTAAACTGTTTTTGCTCATAACATTTCTGTAAATAAAAAAAAATAAATAAAATAATTATTATTTCAAAATTAAATCTTTAACCTTGTTAAAATAATACAATGAAAACAATAATTATTATTTAAAAATTAACAAAAAATCTTTTTATATTTTATTTTTTTTTTAAATTTAAAATTGTAAAACTAAATAGTTTTTAAATGTATGCGTTAAATATAATGTAATTTTAAATTAAATTTATATAATTATTAAACTTTATAATAATTAAAGCATTAAGCTTAATAATAATATCTAAGAAAAGTTATAGTACACAATATTTAAAAAACAAAGTTCCAAACAGAAATATAATTTTTTTTGATAATTTGATGGTAAAATATAAAAAAAAAACCAAAATTTTATAACTATACGCGATTGTAAAACTTTATTGTAAAATAAAAGTACTGAAACGCTACTTTAAGTCTTATGAAGATGACTAGATTACACCTAAGTTTAATTAAAAATATAAATTTCAATTTTATAATTAGAAAAAACAACTTTATTCGTTAAATAAAATCACACATTCACTTTAAAAATTAAATAGATTAAAATTAAATGAAAAAATTTAGAAAATTATTAAAATTATACATCAGGCGGTTTGAAAAATAAAAGATAGTAATTTGTATACAAAAGCGTATTTTCAGTAAAATCATGAAATAAATATAATAAATATCCTTCAAGTTTGCTTACCAAAACTCTTTTAAAAAGAGAATTTTCTTTGGGTGGTAAAGGATCACGAGAAGGCATTTTTCATTCAAATTTTTAGCACTATTGTAAACTGTTTAAGGGAATTTATTGGTTGTAATATTAGGCAAAATGAAAAAATCCCTCGTGGTGCCTAACTAAGATGGCTGCGCTCACGTGACCATTTTGTGAACGCGCATTTTTTGTAACTAATGCAAACTTAATAGAAAAGAATAAGATTTACCGCTTTTTTTTTGGCAAAAATAATTTAAAATTTAAAAAAAAAATTTAAAAAAAAAAAAAAAAAACTCAATATTGTTGCATAACATTTTTAAATTATGATTTTTAAATATAATTTATAATTATTATTATAATTTTTATTATTCCTACTTATAAATTTTCCTAAAACCTGAATAAAGAATATTTTAATTGCCAGATAGAGTATTCTAAAAGAAATATGTTTACTATTTTCATGAAAAATCATACTTTGGCAATTTTTTATTGTTTTTAATAGTAAATAATGTTAGGTATACTTAAAAGTTAAAGAAAACATATATGAATTTTAATATTTATTTTAAATAATAGTTTAATTTAAAAAAAATTTCTTTTTCCAATATTATTTTCAATAAATTCCAGTCGACAACAGAGATTTTTATTTTTTCTGTCTGTTTTTATTCTTTACATGAACTCTTTAAGGTTAAAAAAACATTTTTGTATCATTATATGTATTTTATTAAGATAAATAAAAAAATAACAAAATTAAATTAAGCTTCACAAGAATTAAATACGAATTAAATATAAAAAGATAAATTTTATCGAACTGATGTAAACATTTGACAAAATTGTGTTGTAAAATCTCCTATGTCATTAAGAGACATTCCTCTTTTTTCTAATGGAGAGTGAATTTTAATCTGTCTCATATGAGTATCTCTTCCGTTTTGATGATTACTAATTACTGCTATTTGAATCATAAATGTTCGAATCGGTTTGTCATTTATGTCTTTGACTGGGATTAGAAACCAGCCAGTTGGCTCATTTAAATCTATCACTTCAACTTCTTGTAAATCTGTGAAATTAGTACCAGCTCTAACAGATATTCTGTATAAAAAAAAAAACCTATTTTGCATTAAAAATTTATTTTAAGTTAAATTTTTAAAAACTATATTATAGCAAATTCTGCACAAAAGTAAATTAGGCAAGTAATTATCAATAATATAATGTTAATTATAACATATACCTTTTCCAATAATGAATAATATAATGAAAATACAAAATTAAAACCTATAGTATTCGAATAACAAAATTTATGTTTACAAATGTCACTTAAATTTAAGTTTCTCATAAAAAATTTATTTCTCACCTGCTAGGAGTGTAGCTTTCATCTAACTTGTAATCTATATATATACATATATCTTGAACAGTTGTTTTTTTCCTAAATTGAATATTTACAAGGTGTGGTAACTGCCCATCTGATTGCCAATATGTTTCCATACAGTTATCTCTAAGCTGATCTACTCCAAAACCTTAAATTATAAGTCGAAAATAAAAAAATTATAAAATATAAATATAAGATATTTAATAAATATTTAGAAAAATTGATAAAAATAACTTAGTTCTATATTTTAATGTTTTTTTCTTTGTGAATTTTTAAATAGAAAATTAATATCGAATAAGTGTAAATAAGAAAATTGCTGTTTTAATAGAGCTATATACTAACGATAAGTAACAATATCAGTTGTGGCAATTTTGGCTTCGTAATTTAATTTTATTAAATAAAATAAAACTTAAACGTTTATCGAATAAAATAATAATAATAATAAATTATTATACGATATAAAAATTTTTTGATGTAGTTAACTATAACATTCTAGTATCAAAGAGCATAATTAATAAAAATCATATAATAACCTATAAACATAACTATTGTAGATTAACCACATAATTCAAAAAAAAAAAAAAAATTTTTTGTACTTTTAAACTTTTCTAAATAGACTTTTAATGTCAAAAATATAGAATTTTAATAAAATTTTCAGGAAAATTATATATTTATTACAGTAATACTGTAATTTTTTACAATTTTGAATATCATAATAATCTTAATCAATTTAATCTTACAATATTTTTTAATAAATATAACAAATGAAATATAAAATTATTTTTTTAAAAAAAAATTACTTGGCTTGCAAGAGGACAGACTCCAAATAGCATGAGATCCAACTTCTCTAACTTTTCCCGCTCTTTCTTCAGTAAGTGGGTCAATATCACTCACAGTTCCACTAGGGCCACTCATTTTTACATCTAACAGTTATAAAAAACGATCTTTTAATATTGTTCATAATTAATAATCGCATAAAAAACAAAGGAAACTTTAAAAGGAAGACTACACATAAGTTTTGAAACTATTCGCCTTATTTTGTCGCGGAAAGTACATAATTGCTCTAATAGGTATTGTATTACGAAATTTAAACCAAACAGATCATAACGATAAACGTTTTTAAAAAAAAAAACATTCTATTACGTGAAATGAAGAAAAAGAATTTGTTCATAATAACAGTAAGTTTCTTTTTTATCAATCAAATTCGTTAAGTATCCATTTCAATCAAAAAATAATGAAAAGTTTTTAGAAACAAAAAATTAGCTATTATTTATTCAATGCACAAAATAGATTATAAACAAAAATATCTGTAATAAAATTTTACAAAAATACATTTTCATAAAGTTATATTTTATGAAATTTAAGTTTTCATAAATTGTATTTAGTTCATAATGAATATGGCCGCTAAAGAATGGCGTTGATGTACGTGACCAAAGTATTTGCTATAAAGTGCCTGGTGACATTGTTGAATAACCAAATTTTATAGTAAATAAGAAATTTTTCTTTTTTTTTGAATTGTAAACTAAATATTTTGTTTTATTGTAAAAATGGGTTAGTTTGTTTTATATTTTATATTTTTTTTAAAATTTATTTTGTGAGTTATTTGAATTGAAAGTATTTAGTCTAGTAAACGTAGGCGTTAAACGCTAATATCTCTCATTATATGAATGTATTCCATTCTATAATATTGTGCATATTTGAGTAAGGCATACATTTTATTTATTTTATTTTAAATTTTTTTTACTTCTCAATATTAAAAATTATTTACATAAAGACAAATATTTCCATTTCCGGCAGTGGCGATTCTTAGTCACAGATATGTCCTACTCAGATATTTCTTCCAATTACAGATAAAGACAGTTGATTTAACTATGTTTCCCTTGTAGTGTTTCTGTTGCTTATACTAATTACTGAAACTTGCAAAATGAAATATTTTACATTAATTGCATGAAAAAAAATCAATTTAATTTTAATTTTTATAATTTTTAATTCTACGAAAATTTAATTAGGGCAACCTAATAAATATTTTAGCAAAATTATAAGGACTAGCAAATGACTCTTAATGTATATGAGAGAAGAATATAATCTTCGTCGTACACGTTTTATTTCTTTAATTAATACTGTTCACTATTTGACTGAAATTTTTTACATAATATATAATTCAAAAATTAAAAAAATTGAAATTTATAACTTTTACATATTTTATTTTTTATAATTCAACTTAGAACTCACCCTTGTTGAACACATTTATCAATATGTATTTAATAATTATTAAATATAATTAAGAACCAATGTTGTATAATTTTTTTATAAATTTAATGTAAAAAAAATTATTCCAATTTTTTTTCTTATTTTGTTGCCATAAAAATATTTGTAACGAAAAATAAAATTTTACGATTTTATTCATTTTTAATGTTTATTTACGTTTTTTTTTTTTATACAGGTTAAAAATCTAATAATGAAATTCAGAAAAATGAGTGGTTTTTTTCTACATTAGACTCTTTTATTGAAATTTGATTCGTAAAATATATAGAGAAATTCGACGCACAATGTGAAATAAGCATCAGTAGAATAGAAATCGTATTTTTAAAAAAAAAATCAGATAAAATTTTAATCATTCAATTTAAATGTTCACAGAAATTTTATCCCATACCTGAGATACATATATATGTATTGATTTTTTAATTTTTTATTGATTTCAATTGTATTTTTAAGTTTAAACAAAATGATGATAGAAAATGTAAATTTTAATTCAGATGGAAATTCCGGAAAAGAAGTTATCAATGAAAATATTGTTTCACAATATTATAATCCTTGCCTTAAAAAGAAAAAACAAAATAAATTAACAAATATTAGAAAAAATAATAAATTAAGTAAAAAAAAAATCAATTCAACAAATTTAAATTGGAATGGTGAAGGTGAGGATGTAAGTTTAAATGCAGTAAATTTAAAAAACAATACAAATAATCCAAGAAGGGTTCATACAGATAGAAAAAAAAAATCAATTTGGGAAATAAAATTAGAAAATCTTAAATTAAAGTCCGGATATGAATTAAATAATATCCCAGAACGTTTTAATTATGTTGATTGTGATTTTACGTATCGCGATTCCAAAGAGACTAATATTTTACAATCGGAAAATTATAATGACAAATCAAAAATGTGTTCAAAATTAGAAAATAATTTTTCGACAAAGCGAATTATAAGTGCACCCGTTCGATGTTATAAAAAAAAAAAAACTAATTATATTACCGATAGTTCTGATCCTGGTGGAGCATTGAAACCTAAAAATCAAGATATGCCACTTTGTGTGATATCCAGCGTCGTTGGAAATGCAAATGAAACATTTGACAATTCTGCAGAAAAAGAAGACCTGGAAAAAGATAATAATAATACACCTGATCCTTCAGTAATTACTTTAAAAAAGACAAATGATATAACAAAAATAAAAGGATGGAGGAGAAAACAATTTTTTATTGAAAAACCAACAACTATTGAATTTTATAGTTGTGTTAAAAATTCACCAGAAAAAAGGAAAATTTTTTTTAATGATTCATTTGAAAAAGTACCGGAAAATACAAAAAATGCATTTGTTTGCGATAGTTTGGATGAATTTTTAGACAATGAAGCTGAATTAAAGTTAAATTATGAAGTACCTCATTTGTATGCCGAACTCGGTATTAAACTTACCAAAGAAGACGTTTTGTCAAAGCCAAATTTTTCAGAAGAGGAATTTAAAAAACTTGGTAATAAATATTGTGTTAAATTACCATATCCGGATAATTTTTTCAATAACGTTTTCGAAGATAAAAATAATGAAAAAGAACAAAAATCGGAAAATGTTGAATCTTATCAAATTTTGAAAATTGGCAAAAGCAAAAGAAGACTTTTGAAAATAGAACAAAAATATAATAGTGATATTAAAAAATTAAAACCGAAACCTGTGAGTGTTTTAAAACGTTCTTTCATAAATGAAAATAATTACGTGACATTAGGTAATAGTAGTGATCAATCATTTGACAAAATTAATAATTGCTCAAAGGATTTTTTTTTAACAACTAAATTATTAGGTGTTGTTTTTTATCCAAATTCTTTTAAACCAGTTCATCCCATTGTGGAAAGGCATTTAAATAAATTACGTAGTTTTTATACTACCATAGACAAAAATTGGGCTGATTTTGCCACGTCAGCTTTGGGGGGTAAGTGGCAAAATAGACAAATAAATAGGAAAATTTTACCCGTGTATTGTACGGGAAAAATTGGGAGTGACACATTTAAAAAAAACGATGATGTTGAAATAGAAATTAAAAATATAGTTAAGTTTTTAGTTGACTCAGTGTGTGAAAAAAACAAAAAAAATAGTTTAACAAATTTTTGCAACGTTTTAAATCAGAAAAAAATTGACAAAGAAAATTTTGAAAATCTCATGGAAAGTGATTTCTCAATTATGAACATTGATTCTAATTTTTTATTAAAAGATTGTAAAGTTTTTGTAAAAAAACTTAATTATGTTAAAAGATTCAAACCCTGGTGTATGGAACATAATTGTTACGATTGTACTTTATGCGGACTCGTTAATTCCAAGAATATTAATAACATGAATGGAAAAAATGGATTGTTACAAGTTAAAAATATACCGAGATTGTTGAATTCAGAATATGAATCTCCTCAGTCTCTTTTTAACGAAAGAATTACAAATTTATTGGCCAGTAAGCTCCGAAGTGTTGCTTATAATGATGATATCGTAGAAAGTATCGATAAACTCAAAGCACTCGTTCCAAATGATTTAGAATTAATTAAATTAAATTTTGTTAAACAAAGTTTTTTAACAGGATATATAAATATTTGGTTTTTACAACCGGAATCGAGTAAAGTTCGCTCGAGAGCATTTTTAACTTTTTCAAAAGCACCTCCGGTACCCAAGGCTATCAATATCAGACGACATCAAAATTTTTCAAATAATTTTCCCAAAGTCATTTCTGAAATCGTATCAACGGAAGATGTATTCGACGACGATGAGTTCGCCATACTTTATTGCAATGGAAATTCGTGGGAAATTCACGGAGCTCTCAATATCGGATTGGAAAAAAAAGACGATGTTGAGTTGCAGAAGAACGATCATGAGGTGGAACAAATATTTATTCCCGTACCTCCTGTCGAAATGGATGATATAAGAAAAATAGCGACGCAAATATTAAGAGTGACAACAACAAAATGGTGGATATTAGATCTCACTCAAAATTTTACCGAAATAGTTTTAAACATTTCCTGTCACAGCACGGTAATAACGAAGAAACATCTTTTGGCAATCATCAAATCAAAATTTTTAGGATTTTTAGCCATGAAAAAACAAAAAGGACGATTATATGGAGTTTACGTACTACACACGCTTTTCCCATTTATTTTAGTGGGACCCTATTACACTTTTGAAAAATGTACACTTTTCCTCAGATCAAACTCTCTTAAAATTCCTTTTGATTATGTCAGCCAGGAAAATTTACCACACGGAAGTTCTCTTAAATATGTAATAAATTCGGTCGTGTCGGAACTGGAAGGAAGTGATAAAAAATTAGAAGGGCTTTGGTTGTACGATAAAAAAAATTTAGACAATGCTTCGTATTTGGAAGCTATAACCACAACGAATCACGGTGTGTTTCCCAAAATGGATTACAGCCTGGAAACTGAACACGGATACGGTTTAAACAGTTTGACATATGGTGCTCTTCTGGGAACATCACCGCACGTCAATAAAAGGTTTATTTTTTTTTTTTTTTTACTCAATATATTACAAACGAAAAAAAAAAGAAAAAAAAAATTAAATTATTTTTTTTTATTTTTTGAATTGTAGCAAAGATGGTAAAATATCATTAGAAGTTCCTATTTATTTGTATTTTGAAGTTTTCGATTTAGGCTACCTGACTGGAGAATTAGAAAATGATAATTCAATCATGATAAGCCATCCTTTATCTCCTCTCACAAGAGTGAAATCTCGACGAATCGGGGATTTATTTATAAGGTACGATTTACGGTTATTTATTTATTTATTTTTTCATTTTTTCACAATGTTATATTTATCGTTGCAGAATGTTAAAAAAACGTATCAAGTTTCTGCCGGAAAATTATGAACCCAAATGGTTTATAACGAGACACAAAGAAGATTTAGGGGGTAGAAAACCCTTTGATAAATATTGTCTGAGTGGTGTCCATGTAAGTTTTTAATACATTTCAAATAAGTAAGAATTTATTGCTAGTTTTTTAATTACTATTATTGTTAAATTAGATTCTGTGTAAAAATGGTTTGTGTTCATTGTTAAAAATAAGTGGTATTAGAATCAAAGAATTGGGTTTGAACAAAGAAGAAGTTATTAAAGCCATTGCGGAAAATCCCATCATATCAGAAATATTCGAATTTAAAAAATTAAAAGGATTAATATTTAAAAACGTTAATAATTATTTACCGATGAACGCCGTTCTCAAAAAGGTAAGTAAATAAATCATTTCCAATTAAATAATTTTTACGATAAATTTATAATAATAATAATAATAATAATTATAAAAATGTTTAAAAAAAATTTTTAGGCGAAAAAAAAAATCGACGAACTGTGTAAGGCGAATGAAGATTTGGTGAATTTGAAAAACGAAAATGAAAAAAAAAATATTTCGCTGCGGGAAACGTATTCGAATTTGCTGTCGAGCGATCAAATATCCACAGACGTTAAAATAAATTCATTAAAAAATACTTTCGATAACGTTGATGAAAAATTTGAAAATATTTCTGAACTTGTCGAAAGTGAAAAATTTAATGTTGTGTTAGAAAAATTAGGATTTAATTCAATGTCACTTAAAAATATAAATTCTATCGAAACGATACCTGATGTGGAAAAAGAGGGGAATAAAAAAAATAAGAAGAAGAGTAACGGCATCGTCAAATCATCGACGGGAAACAACATGTTAAAAAAAAAGGAAAGAGGTCATAGGTTAAAAAGTACGTTAATTAATATTTAACCCTATTGGTTAAATATTATTTAAAATAAAAAAATAAAAAATTTTTTCTTTTTTTTCTAGATCGTACTTCAGGTACAAAAAAATCAAAATTAACAAATCATACAGTTTTGAAAAAATTAGAAGGGAAACTTTTAAAAATATCGAAAATTCTCGACGCGAGTGAAAATCCTTCGGAAATTCCAAAATACAAACAATTAATTATGAAGCTAAATAGAATTTCAAATCAAATAAATTTTATAAAAAATGTATTAAAAGGTGGAAATAAAACAATGCCAAAGAAATCAATTAAAAACGGACAATTTATTATAGAAAATATAAAAAAGGGTAAAAAAATTAAAATGAAACAATCACAAAAAGGAAAAAGTAAAAACAAGGATTTAAAAAAAAAAAGAAAGAAAAAGAAAGAATCATCATACGAAAACGGAGATGTTGGGATTAATAAAAAAAAAAAAGAAGAAAAGGAGGAAATAAGGGTTAAAAAAATGATAGAACCTAAACCTGTTTTTAATTATAATGAAGAAAATAACGAATCGGATAAAGATGAAATATCAGTTGTTAAAATTATTAAAAAAAATGAAGAGAAAGAGTGTAATAATAAAAAAAAATATAATAATAAAACTTTGGTCAATTCAATAGTGAAAAATTCATCATCATCATCATCATTATCATCGTCTGGTCCACCGGGTAAAAAATTTATTATTCTCAAAAGAGGAGAAAATAATATTTTAGGATCCCAAAAATTTAACATATTTAAAGCTATTCGTGTAATGGGAAAAGATTCAAATGAAAAGATGGAAAAAGGTTTAGATGTAAAAAGTGTAATTAATTAATTAATTAAAAAAAAAGTTTTTTTAGTTAAGAAATTTGTTTTTTTTTTTTTTTGTATTTATGCTTTAGCATAAATGAACCGCGTGTATATATACTTTTTTTTTTTTTTTTTTAAATTACAAAAAATGTGCCAAGAAAAAAAAAAATTAAAAATTAAAAACCTTTAAGACTGATTTACCCAAACGCATCATGTGGTTATACCTAAGGTAATCGATACCTACTACCTAACTAAATTTGTATCTTTTGATTAAATATTATAATTCAAATCGATTTCAATAGAAATGTATTCATACAAATTGATAAAAAAGAAAAAAAATGTTAGTGATAACGTTACCATTTATACAATAATAAATAAAATTTCAGAAGAATTCAAATTAACATAAAAACTTTTAATATTTTTTTGTGAAACCTTAAATCCTATTAAAATGTATTTACCTTAACCTAAAAATTATTAATAAAAAAAAAAAATTGTAATTAATTTAACGTAATTTAATTTAAAATACGTTACCAGTTAAATAAATTGCTCCATGTTACAAAAAAAATTGATAAATAAAATTACATACATTAGGAAAAATAAATTGTTAATAAATGTATATAATAAAATAATCAATTTTAATAAAAAGAAATGTTATAACTTATTAATGTGATAAATAATAAGTTGGTTTGTTTATTAATTTGAAAATTATAACCGATAAAAAAAATAAATGTAAATTTTTTTTAAAGTCGAATTTAAAATAATAAATTAAATTTTAATTTTTTTTTTTGTATATATTTGAAATAATAATTTTAAACTTAAAAATTTTTTTT
The DNA here is from genome assembly GCF_000006295.1 of Pediculus humanus corporis. Lineage (NCBI taxonomy): Eukaryota > Metazoa > Arthropoda > Insecta > Psocodea > Pediculidae > Pediculus > Pediculus humanus. The sequence goes on along the minus strand of NW_002987083.1, from coordinate 227,781 downwards.
TCTTTAAATAAATAAAAATAAATATATAATAATAATAATTAAAAAAAAAAAAAACTACTGATTGATTGAAAAATATTGGAAAAAATGATTGATTGATCATTATTACTTATTAAAATTGAACGACTTTGTAAAAAATTTTAAAATAATAATAATAATAAATAAATATTATATCGAGGGTCATTTAAAATAATTTTTAAAAAAATAATAACTGAACATAATAATTTGTACATCGTTTTTTTTTTAAACGCTACGTTACTGTACATATTTGAGCAAAATATTAATTATTTATTACGTAATTTTTATATATAAAAAAAATTTAAGGACTCCCATCGGATGAAACTTTAGCTGCTAAATCAGCAAATTTAGCCATGTAGTCAATACTCGTTTCCGTCATTAAACATTGAAGTTGGTTTTCCACCTAAAAAAAAAAATTTAAATTTCCTTTTTTTTTAAATCCGTAAATTAAATTATATAAAATATAAACAAATGGTTACCTCAGACGAATTGTCGTACGTTTGACAATTTGTATTTTTAACAGGCGTTTCTAAATAACCTAAAATGCTACTTAAAGAATAATCAGCAATTTCAGCATTTAACCAGTCTTCTTCCCTCAATATTACCGTAGGACTGGGACTGGGAGGAGGAAAATTAGAACCTTCGTAGCACCCGTTCAATTCTAAAAAAAAAAAAAAATTTTTTTAAACGTTAATTTCGTTCATTTCGAATATGTAAGGAGGGAAAATAAAAAATTTTCTAAATTAAATTACCCGTGAAATTATTTTCGGAATTTCCAACTGCTATCATCGGATCGTGATCCTCCAGTAGAGAACTTACACTCGGAGTTGGCGATAAGGAATGCTCAGGTGGATTGATAACCTTTTCAGAAGAGGGAACAGGAGGTTTTGGTGCGATGGGTTGTTCAGATCTTCGCCTTGAAATTTCATTAGAATCTACGGAACCCGATCCTGAAGTTACTAATGAAACTGGCATGAATTCTCCGGAAAATTGACTTGTTTGAGGAATTAACTAAACATTTACAAAATTGTTTTTTCTTAATAATTTCTGCGATACAAAAATTTTTCCAATGAATTTACAAATAAAAATTTACTTTTAACGTTACTATGGCGTGACCGTTATTTGCTTTAGGCAACAGAGGCAAAGTTCTTTGTACTACAACATTTTTAGCTGCGATTCCGCGACCTCGTCTATTACAATATCTCGGCGTTAATTTCTGTAAGAAATTTATATATATTCCGTGTAACAAAATGTATTAAAAATTTTAATTATTAATAATAATAATAATAATACTTACGTCTAACTGAGCTTTAAAGGCTTCCGGATCTAATCTGCTTTTATTCATGAGATGAACGTTGCCCGGCTTACGGAAAGTATCAGTCGAATTAGTTTTTTGATTATTATTAATTCCATTACTTTCTCTGGTATTTTCGTTGAAATTAATTTTCTAAATAAAATAATATAAAATTTAAATAACGTTTTAGTCAAAACAATTAATGTTATTTTTACTGATTGCCTAGAAGTCAATAGGAAAAATGATTTAGTCATTATACCTCCAACGGCGAATCAACAACTGGGCGTCTTCCTCGAGCTGTAACTTTTATGTCGTCGTTTCGCTGGTGTCCGCAAAGGCAGGAAGGTTTCGTTTTAACTCTGGTTAATTTTGTTAACCGGATTAATTTTGATAACATAGAACTCAATTTATTTAAATTACTTTCGACTATGCTCTCAGGGCTTTCATTTTTACGCTTCCACCAGTAATCTAGTTGTAGTTTGTAGTCACTACCAATCTAAAGGTAAAAGGTCAACAGACGAAAACATAAAATTATAGGCTCACAAAACAGGTCAGTTTTTATAAAATTCATCAAGTTATTATTTGTGTGTTTTATTTACCATTAAATATACATCTCCTAATGATAATGAATGACTATTTTCTAAATGCCATCCATTTCTAATTTTGGCAATAGCTTCATCTCTGTCTTGCAATTTCATTAGGCCTTCGATAAAATCCGGAATTTTATCTGTTTTTGTTGAGCAATCATTTTGTCTGACCTCATCGGTAATTTCATTATTAATAACTTCATTATTTTCTTCTGTTTCGTTGGAAAATGTTGTTTGACCACCAAAAGTAAAATTAAAATTTGGTTTTTCATCGTTTGATAAATCCGGAGATAGAATATCCATATCGGCAGATTTTATTTCTTTGTCTTCTGGTAAAAAAGAATTTTTCGTGTTCACTTTGGATTCTTCTGTTTTAATAACGTCGTCACCATCTAATTTTTTTGAATCTACGCTAATTTTTTCAATTGATTTTTTAATTTCCTTCTCTTCGGATTTCTGACATTTTCTACCCCTGCCTCTAGATTCAGCTTTAAGGGATTTTAAAATTGCTTCGCAAGTACCTTTTCTTCCGAGTCTTTCTTCATGAGAACTTAAGCAAATTCTAGGGGGAAAAAAAAGCAAAGTTTGAGTTAATACAGTTGTTTTCGACAATAATACATTTTATTCTATTAGCTTTCTTTTTACCCTTGAAAACAGAAAAAATTAAACATTAAGTAAACGTACCGACTGCTTGTTAAATATTGACTTAAGTTAACTTCAGATATGTAAACTTGTGCATTTGGCTTTGGCCCCACAACTAAAAGATCGTTT
>NW_002987083.1:223899-224956 GCF_000006295.1 Pediculus humanus corporis | reverse complement strand
TATAAAAGGATACATATTTTGAATGTCGCGGCAACCATTTTTTTTGAAAATACTGAATTAAATTTATTAATCTATATTGTAGAGGAACAGAAATTTGTACGCAAGGGTTTTGAGCAGTAGACTGAACGCGAGCCCAAGAATCATTGCATCTGGGTACTAATTCTACAAGAATTCTAGACGGCAATTTAATTTCATCTTGACACTCTGTAAAAATAATAAAATTATATTAATCCATTGAAACGATAAAAATATTAAAGGAACAACTAAATAGGAAAAATAAAGATTAGGTTTAGTTCAAATAAATTTCAGTATCAATAAATTTAAACATATTGAGAATTACTTATAATTATTTACTCGAAAATAAGATTTATTAAAGATTTTATGTATCTTTTACTTTGAAAAATAATAATAAAAAAAAGTGAAGTAAATTCATTATTATCATTACCTTCTAACTGATTTAATCTTCTAAGTGTTCTGCACCTAGGAGTTCGTATATGAACATTTTTTCCCTTGACTCTCAAATGAGTGAATCCAGTTATTACGAGTTCATTTAATTTTAGACTAGTTTTTTCAGTAACACACCCCATTTTTTTTCTAAATTCTCCATAATTGATTAATCCATATAACTCTTGAGTTTGCTTTTTAGTATCTACAGAATATTTTTAATAAATTTATAGTTATTATTTACCATTATAGGAATTAAATTTGAAACATTTTTCAATAAAATAGTTCATAAAAATAAATTAGTAATTTTCTATACAATTAAGAAAGTCTTACCAGGTGGAAATTTTAAATGTTTTGAAATCTTTGCCCAAGTTCTGTAGTAAAAATGCCTAATTTGCTCTTTAGTTTTCATTATTAAATCTGATCCATTTTTTTTCTTCGATTTGACAGCAAAATACTTTTGAATAGCTTCAAAATCTTTCCCACATTCATTAAGTGCCTCAAAAAAAATGTCTTTGCCTTGAGCCGACCAATTGTGTGCTTTGATTTTTTTTGATTTTAATTCACTTTTTTTCGATATTAATTCTGACTCTCTTTCGAGATATCTAAAAAA